>NC_091207.1:7795929-7905929 GCF_040958095.1 Procambarus clarkii
TCAAAGCGTTATATGACAAAGAGTGCTTGGAAGACGGGACACCACGAGCGTAGCTCTCATCCTGTAACTACACTTAGGTAATTACACACACTTTCTCTCTTACACACACTCTCTCTCTCTCACACACACTCTTTCTCCCTGTCACACACTCTCTCATACACACACTCTCTCTCACACACACACTCGCTCTCTCTCTCTCATACACACATTCTCTCTCACACACTCTCTCTCTCTCTCACACATACTCTCTCTCTCACAGTGGAAGACACACATCCACCCACCCACTCTCACAGTGTGTGGGTGGTGGCTGAGTGGACAGCGCTCTAGACTCGTAGACTTAAGGACCGGGGTTCAATTCCCGGCACCGCAGCAGGGAGCCGGTCGGCCGAGCGGACAGCACGCAGGACTTGTGATCCTGTGGTCCTGGGTTCGATCCCAGGCGCCGGCGAGAAACAATGGGCAGAGTTTCTTTCACCCTATGCCCCCTGTTACCTAGCAGTAAGATAGGTACCTGGGTGTCAGTCAGCTGTCACGGGCTGCTTCCTGGGGGTGGAGGCCTGGTCGAGGACCGGGCCGCGGGGACACTAAAAAGCCCCGAAATCATCTCAAGATAATCTCAAGAAACCACCAAAAAAACAAATGGGCATAGTTTTCTTCACCCTCATGTGCCTGTTACCTAGCAGTAAATAGGGACCTGGGAATTAGACAGCTGCTACGGGCTGTATCCTGGGTATGTGTGTGTGTGGAAAAAATAGTAGTAACAGTTGATTGATTGACAGTTGAGAGGCGGGCCAAAAGAGCAGAGCTCAACCCCCGCTAGCACAACTAGGTAAATACACACACACACACACACACACACTTGCTCCCTCTCGCACACACACACTCTTTCTCTCTCTCATGCACTCTCTCTCTCTCTCTCAATTATTTATTACAGCATTATGGACTTGCATTATTCAAAC
Organism: Procambarus clarkii; assembly: GCF_040958095.1. Taxonomy (NCBI): domain Eukaryota; kingdom Metazoa; phylum Arthropoda; class Malacostraca; order Decapoda; family Cambaridae; genus Procambarus; species Procambarus clarkii. The sequence goes on from NC_091207.1 coordinate 7,796,889, forward strand.
GTGAAAAAGAAAATTAAAAATAACATTTTTAAAACGTAATAAGAACTAACAAATGTTTTAAAACAAACGAATGCTTATTGTGTAGGGAACACAAGATGGAGTGGGGTACCTTAAAGCTAGCAGTTCCTGTGGAATTGCTGGAAGCAACTGGTGCGAATGAGGTCCCTCAAGGCCACTGGGTCAAGATCCTAGACTCCATGAGGACTGGTCTTGCCAGGCGTGGTCAGAGATCGGTCTATAGGAACCTTAACCCTCGAAGTCAGCGCAGGGTAACCACAAGATATGTCATGCCTGGTCCTCAAGGTCACTTGATAGATAAGGGTTTTTTAAGGTCATTGACTCGAGCAGGATTTCCTATAGCCACCTTGTCGAACAGAGTCCCTCAATGTCTACAAGCCATGTGGGTCCTTTCAAGGTCACCAAGTATAGTGGCGGTCATCAATTCCACCAGATCAAGTTGGGGTTCCTGAAGGCCAGGGGGGTGAAAATGTTTCATCAATGGAAGCAGGTCGATATGAGTCCATCAATGTCAGCGGGTCGAGCGGAATCCCGTATGGCCATCAGGTTCAATGGGGTCTCTCATAGCCTGTAGGTTGACTTACAATCCCTAACGTTAGCGAGTCGAGCAGGGTCCTTCAAGGTCCGAAGGTAGAGCATAGTCTCTCAAGTTAAAAAAAAAATGGGATGAGTGGGGTCCCCTAAAGCCAGCGGGTTGAGCTGGGCCCCTCAAGGCCAACACCTTACCTTGAGTTCACCATGAGGTGCTTCCGGGGCTTAGTGTCCCCGCGGCCCGGTCGTCGATCAGGCCTCCTTGTTGCTGGACTGGTCAACCAGGCTGTTGGACGCGGCTACTCTCAGTCTGACGTACGAATCACAGCCTGGTTGATCAGGAATCTTTTGAAGGTGCTTATCCAGTTATCTCTTGAACACTGTGAGGAGTCGGCCAGTTATGCCCCTTATGTGTAGTGGAAGCGTGTTGAACAGTCTTAGGCCTCTGATGTTGATGGAGTTCTCTCTCCGAGTACCGGTTGCCCCTCTGTTTTTCAACAGGGGTATTCTGCACATCCTACCATGCCTTCTGGTCTCTTGTAGTGTTATTTCTGTGTGCAGGATTGGGCCCAGCCCCTCTACTATTTTCCACGTGTAGATTATTATGTATCTCTCCCGCCTGCGCTCCAGGGAATACAGATTTAAGCTCTTTAGTCAGTTCCAGTAGTTTAGAGGTTAAGCTTGGTTCCTCGAACACATTGGGTCGAGCAGAGACCCCTCAAGGACAGCGGTTTGAGCAAGGTCCCTAAAGTCCAGAGAGTCGAGCAGAGATCATGAAGGCCACAGGTTTGTGTGTAGTCTCTCAAGACCATCGGGTTGAGCAGATTCCCTCTAGGCAGAAAGGTGGATCTGGGGCGACCACAAAGTGACATTCCCTCATGGTTCTCATGTCTAAATAAACAAGCCCATATATTATTTTGTTGGTGAATGTTAACTCCTTAAAGTTGTATCTGGCGTGAAAATTATATATGGAATAGTAGTAGTAATTTAAATACTTGTTTAACATTCATACTCTCTGGCATAGATCTTAACTCGACACCATTGCCTCTTGTTAATCTTGGTATTTGTATACAAACGTGACCTTTCAGTTGCTGTTCCCTGTGACCTTGAAATGTAACCTTTCAGTACCTGACCAACTTGCTTTGAAAGTCAGGTATTGGTCTACTAAGTTTTGAAATGTTAGGTATTAGTGTACAAAGCCTTGAATGTCAAGTGTTGGTCTAATAACCTCTGAAAGTCAGATACTAGTTTACTATTTTTTGTAACTCTAATTAATTACCTGAACCATTTTTAACTGGTGAAATAAGGTGGAACCCGGCAAGTGCAGCTTCCCAATAATCAACATCAAGCGGGGAGCAATCTTGTACTCAATCTTTGTCCACAACCTATAGCCCATGAAACTGAAAAAAACATACTATTATTGAAGCCAATATATGAATTACTAGAGTTAAAAACAATATAACTTAAATACTAAAACAGCTGCTACGTTTTTGGTGGTAAATGGGAAGGAATGAGGCGAGAGGGGAGACTAATGACGAAGTGGAGAGAGAGACAGAGAGAGACAGAGAGACAGAGACAGAGAGAAAGAGAGTTTAGGGAGAGAGAATTAAAATTATATCTTAATAAATTGATGAATGAAAGTAGTCCCATTAGCCTTGTTCCTATGGGCATGGAGAGAGTTATGAGGGATAGCATCCAGATGAACAGGTCAATTAATAACAACGTCAGTTCTCAGAATAATATCAGGATTACAGAAAAGACACCTGATCATAATTCCATAGAAGACATCACTGCAGGTGCATTGGCAGTCGGAAATAGAGGTGACATGGTCAGGAGACCAAGAAGGATAAGAGGATTGGATCCCGGGTAGTAGCCAACCTCCTCAAAGAGGCTGGAAAATGGGACTCCGCAGAGAGGAATACTAGACCCTTTCCTCTTCAACTGTCTCATGGATCAATTCATGAAGCTCAAGTTACCAAACGCCAAACTGCCTAACTATGCAGACGACTTTGTGGCCATTATCAATGTAAAAGGCACCAGGAATTATGCTCAAAAATGCCTAGACATCGTCAGCGGGGAAGCGGAATGCAAAGCAATAAAAATAAACAGGAATAAAACCGAAGCAATGGCCGTTAAAATAACTCAAGACTCACAATACAAGGACATGAAATTGAGTGGGTCACCTCTTTTCAATACCTTGGAGTCATAATAGACAGCCATTTTAAATTCACGCAAGAAATTTAATATCTTCAGCAACGTTGCAAAGCCAGAAACACAGCTTTGCGCTCCCTGACAAGTCTTGGAAATGGTGCAACTATACCAGTACTCAAAATGTACTACGTTCAAGCAGTTAGGTCACTCATTGACTACGCTGCTCCTGTTTTTACATCCTTCTATGATAACCAAGAGGAGAAACTCGAGGTGTCACAAAATTATGCCCTCAGAACAATGCTGAGAACACCTCTATGGACAGGTCGAGAGAATCTAAGAATAGAAACCAACTAACCAGACTTAGGAAACAGGATCAAACAAAGAATAGCCACCATAACAGCAAAACTTGTTGGAACAATCGCCAGACTGTCAATCAATGATAGCATACACAGATCGTTTCACAGAAACCTTCAAGATAGAACAAGTGCATGGACGGATAATCTGGTCAAGATTCTAGAGAAAGTGTTACTGGCACTTTCTCTAGAATCATGATCAAGCAAGTATTGCGTCAGCCCGAAAAATGATCGGATGGATTACGAGAACCTTCAAGTCCAGAGATCCCATCACAATGGTTGTATTCTTCAAATCACTTGTGTTGTCCCGTCTTGAGTATTGCTCAATACTCACTTCCCCTTTCAGAGCAGGAGAAATTGCTGAAATTGAGGGAATACAGAGTACATATACGGCACGCATAGACGAGATAAAGCACCTAAATTATTGGGATCGTCTCAAAGCTCTCGAAATGTACTCACTAGAAAGGAGACGAGAGAGATACCAAATAATATACACATGGAAAATACTGGAGGGACAGGTCCCAAATCTGCACAGTAAAATAACAACGTACTGGAGTGAACGACATGGAAGAAAATGCAGAATAGAAACAGTGAAGAGCAGAGGTGCCATAGGCACAATCAGAGAGCACTGTATAAACATCAGAGGTCCACGGTTGTTCAACGTCCTACCAGTGAGCATCAGAAATATTACAGGAATAACCGTGGACATCTTCAAGAGGAAACTAGATTGTTTCCTTCAAGGAGTGCCGGACCAACCGGGCTGTGGTGGGTATGTGGGCCTGCGGGCCGCTCCAAGCAACAGCCTGGTGGACCAAACTCTCACAAGCCAAGTCTGGCCTCAGGCCGGGCTTGGGGAGTAGAAGAGCTCCCAGAACCCCATCAACCAGGTAACCAGGTTAAGTGAACTTGAAATGGACCAGTTTTTCACAGATTAAGGAGCAAATCAAGAAGAAAATACTCCCATCTGTCAAAAGTCGCCACAGAGCCATAGTAGCTGAAGGAAGATCCACTGCGATGTGGTTCGAACCCATTGGGTCAAGCAGAGACCCTCAAGCACAGCGGTTTGAGCGAGGTCCCTAAAGTCCGGAGAGTCGAGCAGAGATCGTGAAGGCCACAGGTTTGTGTGCACAATAAACTAGCCGCCTCCGACGGCAACAATCAATCAATCTCAAGACTATCAGGTCGAGCAGAGTCCCTCTAGGCAGAAAGGTGGATCTGGGGCGACCACAAAGTGGCATTCCCTCATGGTTCTCATTTCTAAATAAACTAGCCTATATACTATTTTGATGGTGAAAGTTAACTCCTTAAGGTTGTATCTGGCGTGAAAATTATATATGAATAGTATTAGTAACTTAAACACTTGTTTAACATTTATACTCTCTGGCATAATTCTTAACTCGACACCATTGCCCCTGTTAATCTTCGTATTTGTATACAAACGTGACCTTTCAGTTGCTGTCCCCTATGACCTTGAGATGTGACCATTCAGTACCTGGTCCCCTGTGACCTTGAGATGTGACCATTCAGTACCTGACCTACTTGCTTTGAAAGTCAGGTATTGGTCTACAAGTTTTGAAATGTTAGGTATTAGTGTACAAGCTTTGAATGTCAAGTATTGGTCTAATAAGCTCTGAAGGTCAGATATTAGTTTACTATTCTTTGTAACTCTAATTAATTACCTGAATCATTTTTTCCTGGTGATAAAAGGTGGAAAACCACAAGTCCAGCTTCCTAAAAATCAACATCAGCTTCCCAGTAATCAACATCAAGCGGGGAACAATCTCGTACTCAATCTGTGGCCACACATCTGGCATGAAGCTGAAACAACATACTATTATTAAAGGAAAATATATGAATTACTAGAGTTAAGAACAATATAACTTAAATACTAAAACAGCTGCTACGTTTTTGGTGGTAAATGAGAAAGAATGGGGGGAGAGAGGAAACTAATGACGAAGTGGAGAGACAGGAGAGAGAGTTGAGAGAGAGGGAGAGGAGGTGACGAATGTCGAGGTGTAGGGGATAGAAAGGAGACTGATTGCTAAGTGGAGGAGATAGGGGAGACTGATGACGAGAGAGAGGAGACTGATAATGAAATGAAAGAGCAAGTGATGGATATATATCAGTGCTAGCATTTTACACTGGGGTAACAGTACATTGTTACAAAATGAACTATGTATATCATAGCTAGGTGATCATTGTACATCAGATACGTGAACAATGAACATCAAGGATAGCTGAACACTGTCCATCATAGTGAGGTGAACACTGAAAATCATGGATAGGTGAACTCTGTACATCATAGAGAGGTTAACACTGAACAGCATAGATATGTAAACACTGTACATCAAGGCAAGGTGAACATTATGTATCATAAATATGTGAACATTGTGCATCATAGATAAGTGAAGAATGTGCTTCATAGATAGGTGAACACTGAACATCATGTCTAGGTGAACACTTTGCATCATGGCTAGGTGAACACTGTGCATCATACTAAGTGAACAGTGGTAATGTGAGTCCAGTATCTGGCTGTGTAATGTAATAAATGAACAACCAACTACTACATGAACATAACAGCATAATAAACCACTAACAAGAGAATGGATAATTAACAGCAAAATTAACCATTAATAACTCACGACACAACTAACAAGGGTTACTCACTCAGGGACTCTGGGACGTCCCCATATCGTACACCTGGGGCATAAATACCCTTCACGAAACCGGTCACCATAACTAGGTATGGAATATGGCAGTACCTGAAAATTACATACAAAATTACGTATGTTCACATATATATGTGACAACTTTCCTCTGTACACTTGATATACCTAGTCATATACCATCACTATTTTGAAAGCCAGCAGTAATATATTACACAAAACGCCTAACTAATATATATTACTTCTGAGCCAAAATTATAAAGAAAGTTAATATAAAAAATAAATGCGAGGGTACCTTAATTAGTAGCGGGATGGGTGAGCCGATGATGGGGGCGTGGCAGTGCAGACACTTAACATTCTCCCCAACACTCTCCCTCGCTACTAACACTTGCAGCTGGTCCCGGGCGAGAATGATGGCATAGAGAACGTCACTGTTGATGGTCAAGAACTTCTTAGCTCGCGTCAATGACACATAAAGCAGCCTCCGCTCTGGAGATCTCGATACCCTGATGGTATCGAAGGGAGCGTCATCTTTCAATATAACCCAGTCCCATTCTAGGCCTTTGGCCATGCCAATTGTACTGAAGGTGATGTCTGCCTCCGATGCCGCTGTGCCGCACCTCTGAGTGAGCAGAGTTACGTGATTGGGTGTCCGAGACCCACTGTAATGGAACATCATAATTTTGGAATGCAAATCCTGGTCTTCAACAGATTTAGCAAAGGTTGTTAGGCTGGCTATTGTTTCGAACTTGGCCACTAATGGGTTCTGAATATTTACTGTTTCTCTCGTGGCGAGCCCCTCCTGAATTAGATATAAATTATATATGTCCATAACATCGTCATATCCATACTTACTCATCCCACCAGCAAATGTCATGGATGCTGCTATATACTCACAATCCTCACATATTTCCGTGGCTATTTTATAAAGTTCAAAATTTGACTTTGCTATGTAAGCCCTTTTGAGTTTTGAGTTTGGGTCAAAAACTCGAGGATCTGGAGTATGGACAAATGAGTCCTTTATTCTTGATCCGACAACAGTCCGGTTGCAAACCCCATAGACGGACTCCAGAACACATTGTGCTGCATACGACACCTCGGGGCCGAACCTGAAGGACTGGCTGAGGTAAAACTTGTGAGTGGGTGTCACCTTATCGAAGGCGCTGACTGTCCCTCGGGAGGGGCCCAGATGCTGGTAAGAGTCTCCCACAAACACCTGAAAAATAAACAACACCTCAATTCAATAACAACGGTCAAGGGATGACAGCATGTGCACAGAAGTTTTAGGTGAGATTTCAGTCGGCGCCTCGTAAGGGAAGGGTGACGAAATATAGGGTAGACGGCAGCCAGCACCACTTACGGAAAGGGTGAGGAAGTGTAGGGTAAACGGCAGCCAGCATCACATACGGGAAGGGTGAGGAAGTGTAGGGAAGACGACAGCCAGTGTCATATAAGGGAAGGATGACGTAGTATATGGAAGAGTGGCAGCTAGCATCATGTAAAGGAAGGGTGACGGAGTGAAAATTAGTGGGCATTCAGCATCACGTAGGACAAGTGTGACGGGGTGTAAGGTAGATGGCAGCCAGCATCACATAGGAGAAGGGTGACAGAGTGTAGGGTAGAGGGCAGCCACCATAACGTAAGAAAACGGGGGAAAAGTGTACGGTAGAGGGCAGCCAGCATCACGTAAGAAAAGTGTGTGTGAGTGCATGGTAGGGGGCAGCCAGCCCCCACGAAGGAGGGTGTGTGAGTGCACGATAGTGGGTAGCCAGCCCCCACGAAGGAGGGTGTGTGAATACATGGTAGTGAGCAGCCAGCCCCCCACGAAGAAGGGTGTGTGAATACATGGTAGTGGGCAGCCAGCCCCCACGAAGGAGGGTGTGTGAGTGCATGGTAGTGAGCAGCCAGCCCCCACGAAGGAGGGTGTGTGAGTGCACGGTAGTGGGTAGCCAGCCCCCACGAAGGAGGGTGTGTGAATACATGGTAGGGGGCAGCCAGCCCCCACGAAGGAGGGTGTGTGAATACATGGTAGGGGGCAGCCAGCCCCCACGAAGGTAGGTGTGTGAGTGCACGGTAGTGGGCAGCCAGCCCCCACGAAGGAGGGTGTGTGAATACATGGTAGGGGGCAGCCAGCCCCCACGAAAGAGGGTGTGTGAGTGCATGGTAGTGAGCAGCCAGCCCCTACGAAGGAGGGTGTGTGAGTGCATAGTAGTGGGCAGCCAGCCCCCACGAAGGAGGGTGTGTGAATACATGGTAGTGGGCAGCCAGCCCCCACGAAGGAGGGTGTGTGAGTGCATGGTAGTGGGCAGCCAGCCCCCACGAAGGAGGGTGTGTGAATACATGGTAGTGAGCAGCCAGCCCCCACGAAGGAGGGTGTGTGAGTGCATGGTAGTGGGCAGCCAGCCCCCACGAAGGAGGGTGTGTGAATACATGGTAGTGGGCAGCCAGCCCCCACGAAGGAGGGTGTGTGAATACATGGTAGTGCGCAGCCAGCCCCTACGAAGGAGGGTGTGTGAGTGCATGGTAGTGGGCAGCCGTATGAGGGTGTGTGAGTGCATGGTAGTGGGCAGCCAGCCCCTACGAAGGAGGGTGTGTGAGTGCATGGTAGTGGGCAGCCAGCCCCTACAAAGGAGGGTGTGTGAGTGCATGGTAGTGGGCAGCCAGCCCCTACGAAGGAGGGTGTGTGAGTGCATGGTAGTGGGCAGCCAGCCCCCACGAAGGAGGGTGTGTGAGTGCATGGTAGTGGGCAGCCAGCCCCTACGAAGGAGGGTGTGTGAATACATGGCAGTGGGCAGCCAGCCCCCACGAAGGAGGGTATGTGAATACATGGTAGTGGGCAGCCAGCCCCTACGAAGGAGGGTATGTGAATACATGGTAGTGGGCAGCCAGCCCCTACGAAGGAGGGTGTGTGAATACATGGTAGTGGGCAGCCAGCCCCCACGAAGGAGGGTGTGTGAATACATGGTAGTGGGCAGCCAGCACCACGTACGTGGGTGTGTGGTAGGGGGTTCTATTATGAACCCCATATAGCCTTTGATCTCCGGTCTGCAGCACTTAGTTTAGTTCATTTATTATGCATCCATACCCATCCTGTGGGCGGTAGTGGAAAGGGTTACAGAGGCACATAATGGGCTCAGGGACTGAACCCCACGATTCATTTAGCTAAGCAAGTTACAATCTTGATGAGCTAGTTACAAAATTCAGTATAAGTCGTCACATCAACAATGGGTTCGAGATCGGTAAACAAGTACAGTTTCTAAATTAAGCAACTGACATATGTGGAGAGCTACTGTCACAATTGATATGTTTATCCTGCTCACCACCCTCCATCCAGCAGTGTGAGAATTATTCGTCACTCGGTCCTACAGAAGATCCAAATAAATGTTTTAGTATAGTTTGCAGATTAAAAACTACTGCTGGATATTACAGAAGAGACATTGTCGAGTCATTAAGGCAATTCTGAGCAATTTAATGGGAGCAGGGGGATATATTAAACGTAATTTAAAACGTGCCCAAAACAATGAAATGACGTTTTTAGCACCTTTAGAAAACGCAAAAATGTTTGGTGGGTAGCAGGTTAAATATTAAAATACAGTCCACTTTAAATTTAAAATAAAGTAAATTAAAGTAAATAATATAGATGTCGACAGTATGTAGATGGGAAAAGAGGATGACGTCATCGCTAGTGTCGTGTCGTGTGCAGAAGTGACGTCATCGCTGCTGACGAAACGTGTGTTGGGATGACGTTATTGCTGGTGACGTAACGTGTGCAAGGATGACGTCATCGCTGGTGACGTAACGTGTGCAAGGATGACGTCATCGCTGGTGACGTAACGTGTGCAAGGATGACGTTATTGCTGGTGACGTAACGTGTGCAAGGATGACGTCATCGCTGGTGACGTAACGTGTGTAAGGATGACGTTATTGCTGGTGACGTAACGTGTGCAAGGATGACGTTATTGCTGGTGACGTAACGTGTGCAAGGATGACGTTATTGCTGGTGACGTAACGTGTGCAAGGATGACGTCATCGCTGGTGACGTAACGTGTGCAAGGAAGACGTTATTGCTGGTGACGTAACGTGTGCAAGGATGACGTCATCGCTGGTGACGAAACGTGTGCAAGGATGACGTCATCGCTGGTGACGTAACGTGTGCAAGGATGACGTTATTGCTGGTGACGTAACGTGTGCAAGGATGACGTCATCGCTGGTGAAATAACGTGTGCAGGGATGACGTCATCGCTGGTGATGGGACGAGTGTAAAGGGTTGTCGACATCACTTTCCAGCGAAAGGTCAAGGAGAGAGAACCCAATCCGCCGCATATTGGAAGAGAAGACTAATGCGTTTTGGTGAGGAATCTGTAGTTATCTGCTACTGAAACAAGAAGATTGTGGTTTGTGGCAATTGTGGCATTTGTCTCGACATGTGGGACCAGAAGGGTGGTCTGAAGACAAGGGGTGATCGTACCCTGGTAGTCTACTGTCGTAGACCTAAGAAGAGGTCTGTTTATTCTTGGAGGGGATCTATTGAAAAGGTAAACCGAGTTGGTGCCTGTTTAATGACCCGACACTCAAGCCTGATAATAGCGAAGTCGACAGTGATGGACGAATGAAGAATTTGTGGGCGACGAACAGAGGTCAACTACAGGCGCCATCTTGACATTGGGAAACAAGCAACGTCACTCCAGTAATTTTGTGGTAAGAGCCTTTGATCTTATTTTTGAGTTTATATACATGAATTAGTCGTGCATGTAGTGATTATAAAGTGATAATAGTGAGTTAAGAAGACATAGCATGATAGTGGCCAGAGCAACACATGTTTGCTCAACAGTGGTCGGTGATCAACTAATTGTGAGCAACTACAGGAGAAGATTTCTAGTGTGGACTCGCCTGGATAGGGAAGTACCCTTCCTAGTGAGGGACAGCTGAAGACGGAGAGTGCTGGAAGAGTTTATTTTAATTACTTTATAGTGGTTCATGAAAAGTGATTATTTTGTTGAGGTAAACTTGCAGATTCGTGTATGGGAGCTTTAAGGAGTTTACATCTATTCGACGACCAACTGATAGATGATTCTGTTGTTGGTTTACAAGAAGACCCTATCGGCAAAGAGGAAGCTTATCTAATAACAAGAGAGATCAATCTAGTAAACGATCTATGGAGGATCATTTGGTCGTCTGTGTTTGTTTGTTTGCGAAAGAAATAGTTTTATAGCGTTTTTGCGATTGCGATACTTGTTTGCAAACTAGACAACTTTACACCTGTTCTTGTCAGGGAATTGAGTGTCAGGGCTCTGAGTGTCAGGGCTCTGGGTATCAGGACTCTGAGTGTCTGGGCTCTGAGTGTCAGGGCTCGTAGTGAAAGAGATCCTTGACCTGATGACCTGATATCCTCGACCTGATGACCTGACAAAAAGAAAAACTAAGGTAACTTCAATGGAGGACCGGTTGCTCACTTTGAGGGTGTTAACACATGACAGCAGGTGGTTATTGTGTCCTGAGTTCCCATTTTGGGGACACTAAATTTGGTATGATTCCGGGCGGTTGTTCAGTGAGCGGCGTGACATAGTATAGTGTCAGCCTGTGTGGGTGTCTGCTCAGCTTGTGTTGCATGTTTTTCGTATTTGTTAATGTGCGGAGATTATTTATTAGGGGTCCTCATCTGGGAGCTCCCTTTCTACATTGTTATAATTATGGGAATAAATTTGGGGTGCCTGAGTGTCAGGGCTCTGAGTGTCAGGGCTCTGAGTGTCAGGGCTCTGGGTATCAGGCCGCTCCAAGCAACAGAGAAGCTTGCCTAGCAGTAAATAGGTACCTGGGAGTTAGACAGCTGCTACGGGCTGCTTCCTGGGAGTGTGTAACAAAAAGGAGGCCTGGTCAAGGACCGGGCCGCGGGGACGCTAATCCCCGAAATCATCTCAACATTACCTCAAGATAAGAAGAAGATACCTGTCTGGGTGCTCCCTTCCCTATTTAATGCAGTCTTGTAATAGTACCCAGCATTACGTAAGAGGGTGCAGAAATGTGTAGGAAACTTGGAAGCCAGCATCACGTCCTTTCTCCTCCCTGACTAGCTTCCTCCGACATCTTACTTTTCTTTCTCTTACTTCCAGATGCATCTCGCCAGCCCTCTGCCCTCTCTCCAGCTCTTTTTCCTCAGCAGTTCTCCAACTATTCCCCCCTCTATATAGTGCCTTCGTTCACGCCCCACACCCCTTTTTTCTCAGTCCCTCTACTGCTCTCTCTCCCCAGGCCACACATTGCCGACTATTCAGGCACGTGCCACCTCTTGAGTGGCTTAATCTTCATCAATCAGGCCACACACCTTTTCCCCCTCTCTCTACAGCCCACTACCACTCTTTACTCTCTCAACTCTCTTCTCTCCCCTCTCTGTTTTCTCCGCTACTACTTTACCCACTTCCTTCTCTACCCTGCTGCTCTCGACTCTGCTGACCTTGGCAAAGTGTTGCCTGAGCAGGATGTCCAACATGGCAACACTGGCGTCTTCGGCTCCGTCGACCAACAACACGTCATAACCTTGGATGCGAGGCTTGGTTAGCTGCCAGGCCTTCACCACTCCGTCCTGTTGACAACACACAGCCGTTACAAGTGTTCTCACTGCAACATTTATATCAATGGAATACATGACATCTATCAGATAAGAAACAATTGAAAATATTTTATCTATTAGATGTGTAACAATGGAAAATATGCAATCTGTCAGATATGTTAAAATGAAAAATATGCCATCTATCTGATGTATTACCATGAAATATATGAGATTTATGAGATGAGTAGCAATATAAAAAATGAGATCTATTAGGTGGAGCAACAATTGAAAATATGCGATCTATCAGATGTGTAGCAATGAAAAATATGCGATGTATTAGATGTGTAACAATGGAAAATAAGCTATCTATTAAGAAGATACGAACATAAGGATGAAGGTAATTCCAGAAGGCCTATTGGGCCATTCGAGGCAGGTCCTATTTATATCCACCCAAACTTATTCATATATATGTCAAACCTAAGCTTGAAACAATCAAGGGTTCCTACTTCTATTATGTTACACGGTAATTGGTTCAACAAATCATCAACCCTGTTACCGAACCAGTAAAAATGAGAATTAGATGAGTAACAACAGAATATATGCGAACTATTAGATGAGTAACAACAGAAAATATGCGAACTATTAGATATGTAACAATAGATAATATGTGAACTATTAGATATATAACGATCGAAAATATGTGAACTATTAGATATGTAACAATAGATAATATGTGAACTATTAGATATATAACGATAGAAAATATGCAAACTAATAGATATGCAACAATGTAAAATAAATTAACTATTAGATATGTAACAATTAAACTCATGTCAACTATCAGATGAGTAACAATGGAAAAATGTACCATCTATCAGATGTGATTAACAAACCACACATCAGAAGATGAAGAAACTGCGACGTTTCGGTCCGTCGTGCTCCGACTCACAGGACTTTATCTTAGACCATATAGGACTTGTGGCCCCTCTTATCTAGAACCCGAACTTTTATGAGATTTGTTTTGGAGTTTAGATTATAGCTCTTGGTTCATTGAAATAGCACACAGTAAAGCGAAAGGCATACTTTACACTAAAACTGGAAGACGGCCTTGAAATCCTGAGCAGAAAATATTTTTGAAACTTCCATATAATCCTCTTTTAAGTAAACTCACCTATAACATAATTGATTCAAGACATAAAATCCTTTTCAGTTACCCCATACACAATTATGGAAAGGGTTTTTAACAATAGAGCAGGAGTTGATAGAAATCCATGAGGCATTTATATATTACTTTGTAGAGATTGTCCATGTCGGGGAAACAGAGTGAAAACGTGAGATCAGATTTGAAGAACACAAGTAAGCATGTAGAATCGTGGCTGGTAACAGTGCTGTAGCAAACTAGAGTTGGGAAAGAGAATCACAATATAGATTTTAAGAAGTGTGAAATAATGCAGACGAGGAGTCACAATAACGTGGCTGAAATATGTTGACCAAACCACACACTAGAAAGGGAAGGGACGACGACGTTTCGGTCCATCCTGGACCATTTTCTTGTCGATTGTGAAATAATCTATAAAAGTAATAATATAAGAAAAAGAAGGGGTAGTTCAAAGGGGGTTATAATAAATATTCTGGTTACTTTCGCTGGTAACAAAAGGTATACTTCGGAGGATGGCTTTACTAGACAAATGATTCTAATTGAATTAAAATTATATCTTAATAAATGGATGAATGTAAGTAGTCCCATTAGCCTTGTTCCTATGAGTATGGAGAATGTTATGAGGGATAGCATCCAGATGAACAGGTCAATTAATAACAACGTCAGTTCTCAGAATAATATCAGGATTGCAGAAAGGACACCTGATCATAATTCCATAGAAGACATCACTGCAGGTGCATTGGCAGTCGGAAATAAAGGTGACATGGTCAGGAGACCAAGAAGGATAAGAGGATTGGATCCCGGGTAGTAGCCAAGCTCCTCAAAGAGGCTGGAAAATGGGACTCCGCAGGGAGGAATACTAGACCCTTTCCTCTTCAACTGTCTCATGGATCAAATCATGAAGCTCTAGTTACCAAACGCCAAACTGCCTAACTATGTAGACGACTTTGTGGCCATTATCAATGTCAAAGGCACTAGGGATTATGCACAAAAATGCCTAAACATCGTCAGCGGGGAAGCGGAATGCAAAACAGTAAAATAAACAGTAATAAAACCAAAGCAATGGCCGTTAAAATAACTCAAGACATCAGACTCGCAATACAAGGACATGAAATTGAGTGGGTTACCTCTTTTCAATACCTTGGAGTTATAATAGACAGCCATTTGAAATTCACTCAAGAAATTTAATATCTTCAGCAACGTTGCAAAGCCAGAAACACAGCTTTGCGCTCCCTGACAAGTCTTGGAAATGGTGCAACTATGCCAATACTCAAAATGTACTACGTTCAAGCAGTTAGGTCACTCAATGATTACGCTGCCCCTGTTTTTACGTCCTTCTATGATAACCAAGGGGAGAAACTCGAGGTGTCACAAAATTATGCCCTCAGAACAACGCTGAGAACACCTCTATGGGCCAGTCAAGAGAATCTAAGAATGGAAACCAACTAACCAGACTTAGGAAACAGGATCAAACAAAGAATAGCCACCATAACAGCAAAACTTGTTGGAACCATCGCCAGAATGTCAATCAAAGATAGCATACACAGATCGTTTCACAGAAACCTTCAATATAGAACAAGTGCATGGACGGATAATCTGGTCAAGATTCTAGAGAAAGTGGACTTGAAATGGACCAGTTTTTCATTGACTAAGGAGCAAATCAAGAAGAAAATACTCCCATCTGTCAAAAGTCGCCACAGAGCCAAAGTAGCTGAAGGAAAATCCACTGCGATTGGTATGAACAAGCCACTGGGTTGTTTGTCAGGCTCTTTCAAGCCTGACAAAACGATATCCACAGACTTTGCAGTAGCCATGCACCGACTCAGACTTGGTTACAAGTGCTGCTGGTAGATAATAAACCCAATAGTTAATGAGTGTCATATCTGTGGAAGATATTTAGAGGCGCCACTATTGCATTACTTTCTGGAATGTGAAGCAACTGAAGCTGTGTGCATCAAACTCCACATTAATCCAACGACAGCAGCTGCATTAGATGCAAATTCCACAGTGACTACAATGATTAGAAAACCAGTTAAAGAATGGGACACAGTAGTGAACACTGTGCATCTACATCCGCCATGAAGATTATGCTATTAAAACATTACTAAACCCAGTGCGCTAAAACAGAAACGAAAAAGAAACGGGAAAAGAAGGAACCCCCCTCCATTTTAAACTTTGACCCACTTATCAGAGTAACAAAATTATCACGAATAAACGAACTCAATTACAGGCTCACTGTAGCCCATGCTACATGGACATTTTGTTTGGAGTAACTAAATCTAAACAACAACAACAAAACTCTCTTCTTTATAAAAATCACTCCAAACACCTACAACGTCAGTTGCAGCCCCGTTCCTATACCAGGTAAGTCCACTACAGGCTCACTATAGCCCATGCAACTTGGAACTTTTTGGAACAAGCTGAATCTAAAACAACAAACAACATTTTTTACTGTTGGTAGAGGTTGTTTGTTATTTAAGATGAGCGGGGACCCGTGCCATCTCTGAGGTGGCGCAATTTTCATAATGTAATCTCTTCTTTTATAGGACTTGATAATGGTCCTAGAAGGACCGAAATATCGTCGTTTCTCCATATTCTGATGTGTGATTTGGTCATCATATCTTCGGCAACGTTATTGTGACTCTTCGTCTGCAGCTATCACATGTGTAACAATGAAAAATATGTCAGTTGCATTTACACTGTTCCAGTAAACGTCTCCGGACAAGTGACTTCCTACTTGATGAAGATGTGATACAACACTGTCCATAATTCCCACACCGGTGTCATAGACATCTGCAGCCTGGCCGAGCAATTGTTACAACACTGTCCATAACCCCACTCACCTTACTCATGGACACCTGCAGCCTGGCCGAGCACCTGTTACAACACTGTCCATAACCCACTCACCTGTGTCATGGGGATTTGTTGCCTCTCCGAGCACCTGTTCATCTCCTTCCACACTAACTCGGCAAGTAACTGGATCTGACAATATAAAGTTAAAATATAAATACAAAGTACTTCTTTGGTCAGTTATCGTCACTGTGTCTTCCAGGTACAGCGTCTAGACTTGACCTTGCATCAATGTGTGAAATTAAAGGGAAACTTTTCTAGAGAGCGCTTAGGGAAAGCATTCTTCACTAGTCCTTAAGGGAAAGTATGTTTCTCTAGAGATTAAGTTATAGCATATACCTAAAGTGTTTATTAGGGTAAAGTATGCTCCTTTATCCCTTAAAGGAAAGTATGCTCCACTAGTGCTTAAGGGAAAATGTGCTACTCTACTCTATTCAGGGTAAATATACTTCACTATCGTTTCAAGGGGTAAGTGTACTTCAGGGTAAGTATACTTCACTAATATTTCACATTAAGTATACTTCACTAATATTTCACATTAAGTATACTTCACCTGTGTTTCTGTGTAAATACATTTCACTAGGGCTTCAGGGTAAGTATACTTCACCAGTGTTTCAGGGCAAGTATACTTCTCAATTGCAACAGGGTAAGTGTGTGGAAAATTTCCATCACAGAGTATGACATGTCTGAGTTACATGGTCTATGAGAGCGCACATGGCTTATGTCTAGCTATTTATAGAACAAAGCCAAACCCTCCCAGGATACAGAGAATGTCTAGTCAGCAAATGACCACCATTTTTAAGACATCACCCCAGGGAGGCATCTGTAATGGGTTCCATACCAGGATGTGAATCTTATAGCCATCCAGTGGCTGTAAGCATATTATGGTAATACTCTAAAATAAATATATATAATCATTAAATAATTGTTTAACCAGATAGGTTTGGTTAACGATTGCATAAAGCGATCTTTAAAACAGGTTGAGTGCTTATACCCACTTTGGTGTTGATTTAACTAGTGTCTAGACTGTGGCTAGAGTAAACACTCCAGCACCACAACAAAGGCACACCACTGTTATACCCACTGAGTTTCTGCCGTTTTATATATATATATATATATATATATATATATATATATATATATATATATATATAT
Source organism: Procambarus clarkii (assembly GCF_040958095.1). Lineage (NCBI taxonomy): Eukaryota > Metazoa > Arthropoda > Malacostraca > Decapoda > Cambaridae > Procambarus > Procambarus clarkii. The sequence continues at coordinate 7,814,319 of NC_091207.1, forward strand.
ATATATATATATATATATATATATATATATATATATATATATATATGTACACCACCTTTGTATGGTGGTGTAAACTACACATAAAAGTGTACAAGCATTAAGACTCATTGTTTAAAGAGACTAAAGTGTGTCTTGCCATAAACTGTTAGTGAAGTGTGATGTCACACCTGCGCAACACGAGCTGAAGGAGCCAGACACCATAATACATCCCATGCCACCACAACGGCAGTTAACAACACTACACTACTCAGCATCGGGTCTGCATTCACATAAAATAATAAGATTAAGAGTTTGATGAGATAAGCTAGATAGTGTGGGTCCACTTTTCTGGTAGGTCTTTGCTATAATCTCTTTTCCTTTGCAAACTCGCTATACCATGGGCTCATGAGCCCACCTTAGTAAGGTAATTACTTGCCACTTAGGTGCAAGGACGTGTTGTGTGTAGAGGCTCTGTGCTTGGTGAAGATGTCACTTGCAAGTGAGAAGTCGGAGAGGTCACACGCAACTCATCGCTACTTAGAGAAAGGTGTAGCTCCACAAATTCTGTCAAGTAAAAGAGGGTATTTGTCCAATGTGGCTTCACCAACATATTGGACTAGCCTTCTACATGGACAGAATCTGCACATTATATTACAGATTCAACAACATATTGGACTAACCCTCATATTGGATTCACACATTGTGAATCCCAGTGGCCTCATGACCTATATTCTGCCTTGGGTGGGAATTATTCCCCATCTAAAAATAATATTAACTGATAACTGATGAATAGCGTGGTCTTTAGCATAAACAAAAGTCACATGAGAGTGAAGATTCACGTTTTGGGTGCATTTTTGTGTGTTACTGAGTAACATATTAAGTGAGCAGGTAGGTGGTGACATGGGAATTTCCCATCGAGACAGGAATTTGGTGATGTCGTCAGAGGCCAATTAGGGAGGAGCAAGGCTGTGACGCGTCACGAGCAGAAGCTCTGTCATTGGTTAAGACGTCACTTGCAAGTGTGGAGTTGGTGAGGCACACGCAACTCGTCACTACATTATGAACGGTACAGTTCTAGTATCTTGGTAAAGGAAGTACCATAACAAGGTTCTGTCAGGAGAGGGTGACTGCGGTGTCAACCTCAGTCAAGCCGTCAGCTTCCTGTCCTCAACGAAGATACTATTATTAGTCAGCCTCAGGTAAATTCAAGATTCATCGCCTCTGCTATGAGTCAGCCGATTCATCGGATGAGGAAATCTCGGCTGGATCAACATCTCCACGGAAGTGCCCCTACTCAACTGAAGATTTCCTTCCCTGGTTGCCAACAGCTGCAGCGCCCTCTCCTTCTGCAACTGTATCGCAAGCCACCCAGGCTCCGACACCTTCTCATTCTCATCCATCGTCATCTGCCTTTATTCCACCTTACTACATCTGCTGCAGGACCTGCGGTGAAGTATCCATGCAGGACCTGCGGTAGTGTCCATGAAGTGACAAGGAGGTTGTGTCCTTCTAGACACTATCTCCAACGACAGCACCACCATGACAACACGTAGTTAGACCAACGGACCGGCCAATAAGCCCAGGAAGAAGAAGACCAACGATCCGAGCCTGATGATATCATCAATAAAAAAAGAAGACCAGTAGAAGCGAAGAACACCACCAGAACCGCGACGAGAAGCCCGGTCTCCTGCAAGACACATCAGCAAGCATCCATGTAAATTTCACTCTACCACCAAACCACAGCATCAGCTACAAGTCTTATTATCTACGGTGATTGAGCCACAGATCTGTTTCTCCCCTCTTCGACTTCGCCCCTGCCTTCCATTCCCTGCTTACCTGCTCTAGGGGGCCCTAGGAACGTGGAGGTGATCTGCCAGTTAATTAAAGTGAAAGGTAAGATACAAGATTTGCCAGTTATTTAATGTAGATAGATAACGATGGGAACTGTTTGATAGGACACCTGAGTAAAGTGAGGGAAAGATTAAGTCACCTGTAGCTCACTTTAGGGAGAGAGCTCATGATGACAGGTGAGTGCCTCAGTCTGTAGTTCTCAAATCTGTGACGTGTAACTTCTCCCTCACAATTAAATACGAGTCCGGGTGATTCCATACTGAGGGTACTGGTATTGTTATAGTGTCAGCGAAGGTGGCACCACTGGGGGTGTCTGCTGTTTTACTTGATAATTATCTGAATTACCTATAATTACCTGAATAGTTTGGCAATTAAGAAGCCCACAACGTGGTAACCTGTAAATTATATTACAGACTCACCACCATATATGAATAATCCTATACATGGACTGAACCTACACATTATATTACAAGCTCACCAACATATTGGACTGAACATGCACATTATATTACAGATTCGCCAACATATTGGACAAACACTCCACAAGGACTCAACATACACACTACATTACACACTCACCAACATATTGGACTAACCCTCTATATGGACTGAACATGCACATTATATTACAGATTCGCCAACATATTGGACAAACACTCCACAAGGACTCAACATACACACTACATTACACACTCACCAACATATTGGACTAACCTCCCATTTCTCTTTGTTCGTGACGAACACATTATTGCCAACGTCGGGGACGTGGTGCAGGGTGATGTACTCGTCCGCGCAACTCACGAAGCAATTAACTGTGCTTCTTATTAAGTCAGCAAACCAATTTCTGCAAGTTGTTTGGAAAGTGCACATTGAGTTATTGAGAGTGTGTTCACAAGATATTGGAAGAGTGTGCACAAATTATTCAGGAGTTTACACAAGTTATTGGGAAAACCTATATAAGTTATTAAAAAAGTGTACAGCAATTATTGGGAGAGTGTATATAAGTTATTGTGAGTATACTTAAGTTATTAAGAGAGCATGGACAAGTTATTGGGGAAGAGTAGACAAGTTATTGGGAGTGTAGACAAGATATAAAGATAGTGTGTACCCAAGTTATTGGGAGTATACAATACTTATAGGCAGAATGTACACAAGTTATTAGGAGAGTGCACATACGATATTGGGATGATGTACAAATTATTGGGAAAGTGGACAAAATTTATTGGGAGAGTTTATATATGTGTTTAAGGAAAGTGTACTCAGTTTGTTAAGAGACTGTACACAAGTCATTAAGAGAGTGTACACAAATTATTAGAAGGGTGAACAAAGTTATTACGAGGGTATATACAAGTTAGTGCATAAATGAACAAAAGTTGCAAGGGTGTATGCAAGTTATTGAGATGATGTTGTACACAAGTTGTTTGGAACGTGTACACAAGTTGTTTGGAACGTGTACACAAGTTATTGGGAGGGTGTACATAATTTATTGAGAAGGGGTACACAATTTATATCCAATGTTTTGTGTTCTATTGTGTGTTATTTAATATCCCCCTTGTTATACCCATTGAACACTTATTATACTTGAACACTTCAATCCAGTCATTCGTAACTCCTCGCCTGTCAGATAGAATGTAAATTGTACCTTTTTAATTTCTCTTCATATGGGTTTTGAAATCCCGGGTTTAACTTTGTCGTCCATCGCTGAACGCGTTCAGTTAAATTAATGTTGATTCTGTGTACCGATGAAATTAAATGTTTTATTGCTAACGCTCCCAGAAATAAAACCCAGTGTCCTAATATAGTTTCGTTTTTTTCATAGCACAGGAACTCATTTCTATTTACCAACATATTATTTTCTGTGGCCCATTGAAAGACCTGATTTGCATAAGATTAGAGGTTTGCTCTTTCCTCTGAAAGAAAAAAAGTCTTTCTTCCATGAAAATCCTAATGTCATCTGCTAAGGTTGATACGGAGCTATAGTTTGTGTCTCTATGTCCGATATGAGGATGAGAAAAAGTATAGGAACAAGCATAATACCCTGGTGGACATAGCACTACATGGTGGATTTGTGAACTTTGTGTTCAGTAACACAATGGTCACGCGTGTTAGCTTTCACGAAATCTGAGAATATTATATTTGAATTTGGTTTGTCTTCTGTGGGATCTAAGACCATAATCATGGCGGTCTAGCAACTGAGAGATACAGTAGCTTCCTGTTCTGAACCCCATGTTTTCCAGTATTATGTAAATGCTGTAAATCCTTGTGCTTTGTAATCTTTCTTCCTAGCTCTCAAGAGTTTTTATGATGGTTTGTTATCGGTCAATAATTCTTTTGTAGCTGCTTTACTACCTCCTTTGGAGAGTGGGGTGATCTCTGCTATTTTAGGCATGTCTGGGATGATGTAACACTACTATAAATATACACTAATAATGTAACACTACTACTCATTTGTAACACCACCATACAGTACAACTAATAGTTACACTGGAACCAAAGGTACCCTTCCAAGGAAATGCTACACAGGATTAACTACGCTGCCACCATCTGCCTTGTCCATTAACTATATCAAGCAATGAGGCAAGAAACACTGCTTGACTTGGAGAGTCCTTTTTCTGTAACTGACATTTATTACGTGACGGTTGTTAGGGAGTATTGTAACACGCAGAGAGTACACCAATGAGTCACCATGGGAACATCCTGGTAAGGTCAGCCTATGACCTTATTCAGCTAGAGTTAATTGAAATATTTTCTGGCTCCTCCCTAGTCAGCTTGTTCCTGTTTATGAATAATCCTGATAGTCTTGACAAACAACTGAATGGTACATCTTGAGTGCTTTTTTGCACATCATGGGAAGCTGACGCCCTGATGTGCTGACCAACTATTTAGGTTTGCAAAACACTTTATTCCGAGTAGGCTGAATGAGCTGGGAACAGGTCCACACCAGACTTTCCCACAACAGTGTAAAACGCCACCCCCCCCCCTCTTCCTGATTCAGTTGTGTATATACCCCTCTATGATAGGTAGGAGAGAGAGTGCTGGAGTGTCAGAGGCAGTGTGAGGCTGCAGGTCATCAGGCAAGCCTCAGGAAACGGAGTGAATCCACCAGACTGAGAGGCAGAGAGTGATCTTAAGTGATCTTTCCAAGTCTGAGTGAGAGTGATCTTTCCAAATCTGGATCCTGTAACAATTGCCAGTATTGCTAGTGTTAAAGTAGGGATTTATAGTTGGTGAATTTCATAATTTGTTCTCAATAAATTCATGTTAAACTTTTCGTCTGTATCAATTGTTGGATCCTCTTAGCCTCTGGATATAGTTTGCTAACAACCGTCACATAATAAATGTCAGTTAAAGAAAAAGGACTCTCCAAGTCAAGCAATGTTTCTTGCCTCATTGCTTGATATAATTAATGGACAAGGCAGATGGTTGCAGTGTAGTTAATCCTGTGTAGCATTTTCTTTTTGGGTACCTTTGGTTGCAGTGTAACCATTAGTGGTACTGTATGGTGGTGTTACGCATGAGTAGTAGTGTTACATTATTAGTTTATATTTATAGTGGTGTTACAATGACACCAATATCTAGGCTGTGTCCAAATAATATTTACGATCTATGATAGTGGTCTTTTGCAATTCTTGATGAATATAGAGTACCGGGAATCTAATCCTAGTGCTGAGAGTGTGAACATGCTGTGTATGGTTCAGGTCCAATGATGCAGGCGATGAATCACAATAACGTGGCTAAAGTATGGTGACCAGACCACACACTAGAATATGAAGGGACGACGACGTTTCGGTCCGTCCTGGACCATTCTCAAGTCGATTGCCATTCTCACAATCGACTTGAGAATGGTCCAAGACGGACTGAAATGTCGTCGTCCCTTCATATTCTAGTGTGTGGTCTGGTCGTCAAGGTCCAATGTTGTTAGGGTGGCATCTGATGTATGATTTGATGTTGATATCAAGTTCATGATGTATTCGTTTGGATTATCGTTCTTCAGCATGTTCATTGCTAGTGAAAACAGAATCCTACTGCATCTTAAGTATTTAAAGATTTCTTTGTTGTCATCTGGGAAAATTCCATCTACCTTGCGTAAGGGTTAAATGCTTGATAACGTTTTTGGTCTTGTTTTAGCATACTAGAAAAAGTATTGACCTTTCACAAATCTTTGCCTCGCCTGGATATTATACGATTCTTGTATCTTTAGCTCGATCGTTTCTATTTCTCTACACAGTCTTCCTTGTCGTTCATAGGGTAGGGTGGTGTGTTTGACTTCTTCTGCTATTTGTTTTCTTCGAATGTACAGCGAACACTATTCTTCGTTCAATTTACTTGTTTTATTTTTTTCTAAATGGGTATAATGAGTTACGACGGTCTGCCCTTACACCTACTGCATGAGTTACGACGGTCTGCCCTTACACCTACTGCATGAGTTACGACGGTCTGCCCATATACTTACTGCATGAGTTACGACGGTCTGCCCATATACTTACTGCATGAGTTACGACGGTCTGCCCTTACACTTACTGCATGAGTTACGACGGTCTGCCCTTACACTTACTGCATGAGTTACGACGGTCTGCCCTTACACCTACTGCATGAGTTACGACGGTCTGCCCTTACACTTACTGCATGAGTTACGACGGTCTGCCCATATACTTACTGCATGAGTTACGACGGTCTGCCCTTACACTTACTGCATGAGTTACGACGGTCTGCCCTTACACTTACTGCATGAGTTACGACGGTCTGCCCTTACACTTACTGCATGAGTTACGACGGTCTGCCCTTACACTTACTGCAAGAGTTACGACGGTCTGCCCATATACTTACTGCATGAGTTACGACGGTCTGCCCTAACACTTACTGCATGAGTTACGACGGTCTGCCCTTACACTTACTGCATGAGTTACGACGGTCTGCTCTTACACCTACTGCATGAGTTACGACGGTCTGCTCTTACACCTACTGCATGAGTTACGACGGTCTGCTCTTACACCTACTGCATGAGTTACGACGGTCTGCTCTTACACTTACTGCATGAGTTACAACGGTCTGCTCTTACACCTACTGCATGAGTTACGACGGTCTGCCCTTACACTTACTGCAAGAGTTACGACGGTCTGCCCTTACACTTACTGCATGAGTTACGACGGTCTGCCCTTACACTTACTGCATGAGTTACGACGGTCTGCCCTTACACCTACTGCATGAGTTACGACGGTCTGCCCTTACACTTACTGCAAGAGTTACGACGGTCTGCTCTTACACCTACTGCATGAGTTACGACGGTCTGCCCATATACCTACTGCATGACTTACGACAGTCTGCCCTTACACTTACTGCATGAGTTACGACGGTCTGCTCTTACACTTACTGCATGAGTTACGACGGTCTGCCCATATACTTACTGCATGAGTTGCGACGGTCTGCCCTTACATTTACTGCATGAGTTACGACGGTCTGCCCTTACATTTACTGCATGAGTTACGACGGTCTGCCCTTACACCTACTGCATGAGTTACGACGGTCTGCCCTTACACCTACTGCATGAGTTACGACGGTCTGCCCTTACACTTACTGCATGAGTTACGACGGTCTGCCCATATACTTACTGCATGAGTTACGACGGTCTGCCCATATACTTACTGCATGAGTTACGATGGTCTGCCCTTGTACACCTACTGCATGAGTTACGAAGGTCTGTCCTTACAATTACTGCATGAGTTATGACGGTCTGCTCTTACAACTACTGCATGAGTTACGACGATCTGCCCTTACACTTACTGCATGAGTTACGACGGTCTGCCCTTGCACTTACTGCATGAGTTACGACGGTCTGCCCTTACACCTACTGCATGAGTTACGACGGTCTGCTCATGTACTTACTGCATGAGTTACGACGGTCTGCCCTTACATTTACTGCATGAGTTACAACGGTCTGCCCTTACACTTACTGCATGAGTTACGACGGTCTGCTCTTACACCTACTGCATGAGTTACGACGGTCTGCCCTTACACCTACTGCATGAGTTACGACGGTCTGCCCTTACACTTACTGCATGAGTTACGACGGTCTGCCCATATACTTACTGCATGAGTTACGACGGTCTGCCCATATACTTACTGCATGAGTTACGATGGTCTGCCCTTGTACACCTACTGCATGAGTTACGAAGGTCTGTCCTTACAATTACTGCATGAGTTATGACGGTCTGCTCTTACAACTACTGCATGAGTTACGACGATCTGCCCTTACACTTACTGCATGAGTTACGACGGTCTGCCCTTGCACTTACTGCATGAGTTACGACGGTCTGCCCTTACACCTACTGCATGAGTTACGACGGTCTGCTCATGTACTTACTGCATGAGTTACGACGGTCTGCCCTTACATTTACTGCATGAGTTACAACGGTCTGCCCTTACACTTACTGCATGAGTTACGACGGTCTGCTCTTACACCTACTGCATGAGTTACGACGGTCTGCTCTTACACCTACTGCATGAGTTACGACGGTCTGCTCATGTACTTACTGCATGAGTTACGACGGTCTGCCCCTACACTTACTGCATGAGTTACGACGGTCTGCCCTTACACCTACTGCATGAGTTACGACAGTCTGCTCTTACACCTACTGCATGAGTTACGACGGTCTGTTCTTACACCTACTGCATGAGTTACGACGGTCTGTTCTTACACCTACTTCACGAGTTACGACGGTCATCCCTTACACTTACTGCATGAGTTACGACGGTCTGCTCTTACACCTACTGCATGAGTTACGACGGTCTGCTCATGTACTTACTGCATGAGTTACGACGGTCTGCCCCTACACTTACTGCATGAGTTACGACGGTCTGCCCTTACACCTACTGCATGAGTTACGACAGTCTGCTCTTACACCTACTGCATGAGTTACGACGGTCTGCTCTCACACTTACTGCATGAGTTACGACGGTCTGCTCTTACACTTACTGCATGAGTTACGACGGTCTGCTCTTACACTTACTGCATGAGTTACGACGGTCTGATCTTACACTTACTGCATGAGTTACGACGGTCTGATCTTATACCTACTGCATGAGTTACGACGGTCTGCTCTTACACTTACTGCATGAGTTACGACGGTCTGATCTTATACCTACTGCATGAGTTACGACGGTCCGCTCTCACATTTACTGCATGAGTAACGACGGTCTGCTTTCACACTTACTGCATGGGTTACGACGATCTGCTCTTAATTTTGGGACATGAGTTACGAAAGTCTGCTCTCACACTTACGACAATAGTTATTCATATAATAAATTCAAAGGAAATTGTTGTAGTGTCCTAAATCTAAAAAACATAATTACCTGGAAAAATGAATTATAATAGACGTTCACACAACAAATCTAGTGCTTGCTGATCAACAGTTAAATCCGGTTATTGGGTTATTGGTTGAGAGCAATAATGTATTACAATGACTATATTGGTTGAGAGCAATAATGTATTACAATGACTATATTGGTTGAGAGCAATAATGTATTACAATGACTATATTGGTTGAGAGCAATAATGTATTACAATGACTATATTGGTTGAGAGCAATAATGTATTACAATGACTATATTGGTTGAGAGCAATAATGTATTACAATGACTATATTGGTTGAGAGCAATAATGTATTACAATGACTATATTGGTTGGGAGCAATAATGTATTACAATGACTATATTGGTTGAGAGCAATAATGTATTACAATGACCGTATCACATCCTGCTGTTCATTACAGTTGTTGGTCTTACCCGATTCCTCCGTCAATCCTTATGTCGAGGAAATTGAATATATCGTTGAATCTCAATGTTTCCACCAGTTTATTAATCGAGGAAAATCTGAAAACCAAAAGAACAAAACATGTTGGAACGACAATTTCTTCCTTACCAAACATTTAGAATTTTTGCTGTTTAATTTCTTTCAAGGTAAAGACTTTTACATTACATAGAAATACATAAAGAAAAGAGAATTAGGAATCTTATGAAATTATTTTCTTGAAAACACTGTAACGTAAAGTTACAAAATATCGATGAGGTCTTTGGGGCGGGAAAATGTACCTCCTCCTGCAGATATGCAGAACCTCCTGCAGATATCCAGGTTCATTTTGAACCTGCATATCTGCAGGAGGTTAATTCAATACAACTGGCAACAACTGTTATTTCGGGAAGTTAAAATTAACTATAACATTTTGGCAGCCAAATGGAAGACGATCGAACACTCGACATCAGTGTTGAGTGTGTTGTTAAGAACATGTAACACCAGCACCAGAGATGAAGTGTGATGCTGTAAAGTGAGTGTATCTACACAGCAAATATTTATTGTGGTTGCAGCCAAAATGACAATCTGCCGACAATAATGGCAGCCCAACTTACAGTCTGCTAACAATGGTGGCAGCACAACTTACAGTCTGCTAACAATGGTGGCAGCACAACTTACAGTCTCCCATAAAGAGTCGGAGCCCAACTTACAGTCTGCCAACAATGGTGGCAGCCCAACTTACATTCTGCCAACAACGGTGGCAGCCCAACTTACATTCTGCCAACAACGGTGACGGCACAACATACCATCTTCCAACAATAGTGGCAGCCCAACTTACAGTCTGCCTACAATGGTCGGAGCACAACCTACAGTCTGCTAAATATGGTGCCGACACAACTTACCGTCTGCCAATGTGGGCAAAAGCCAAGGACCGAAAAGTGTTCACAGTAACATTGATGGGGAATGTTTGTGAACATTGTTCCTGGAGTGACTTAGTGGGGAGGAGCAGGAGAAACTTGGTGTGTGGTCGCTCCTGGCACAACCGGCACAAGGTTGTAGTTTTGCCCGCTCCTGCGAAGGCGTTGATCATCACAACCTGGAAACAATTATCATCATTCACAATCTGGACAACCAATTATATTATAATTTATAATCTAGATAGCTATTATAACAACATTCACAACCCTGACAACTATTATAAAATCATTCACAACCTGGATAACTATTAAAACCTCGTTCACATCCTAGACAATTATTTTAAAATAATTCACAACCTGCACAACTATTATAACATCATTGACACCCTAGACAATATTTTTTACTTTATTCACACCCCTGGACGATGATTATAACATAAATGCAGAACCTTGACAACAATTAAACATCAATTCATAACATGGACTATAGCATCATTCACAACCTAAACAACTATCATAACCATTCGCAACCTGGACAAATATTATTACATCTTTCAAAACCAGGTCAATAATTTTAACATCATTCACAACCTGGACGACAATTATCATTCATACCGTGGACAACTATTTTAACATCATTCACAACCTGGACGACAATTATCATTCATACCGTGGACAACTATTTTAACATCATTCACAACCTGGACGACAATTATCATTCATACCGTGGACAACTATTTTAACATCATTTACAATCAGAACAGCAATTTAAGGAACATTTATAACCTGGTCAACAATGATGGTATCTTTCATAAACTTGATAACAATTGTAACATCAATAACAAACAAGGCAAGAATTATAACCATCATTCTCATCCTGGACAACAATTATAGTATCGGTCACAACCAGGAAAATAATTATAACATCATCCACAAATAGGATAACAATTATAACATAATTCAGTCTGAAAAATAAAAATTACATCAGCCACAACAGGACAACAATTACAACATGGATAATAATTATATAATCATTCACAACCGGGACAAAAATTATAATAACATTCACAAAAACCTGGACAATTATCATAACACCATTCATAACCTGGACAACAATTATAACAATATGTAACTGATAACGGTTATTATTTTCCTGGCAATGTTACTGGCTTAAAAGCATTACAGTATTATTACTATTTTCTAAGACATGATGGAGGACTCGGAAACAGTTTAGGTCAGAGACAGGTAAGGACAAATAGTTTTAAGTATTTAGGTTAGAAACAGTTTATCATATAGACAGTTTAGGTTGGGGAATGTTTAGGACAGACACGGCTTTGGGCAGGAACAGTTTGGAAAAGATAGTTTAGGTTATCTTGAGATGGTTTCGTTTTTTTTTTAGTGTCTCCAGCCCCAGGAAGCAGCCCGTGACAGCTGACTAACACCCAGGTACCTATTTTACTGCTAGATAACAGGGGCATAGGGTGACAGAAGCTCTGCCCATTGTTTCTCGCCGGCGCCCGGGATCGAACCCGGGACCACAGGATCACAAGTCCAGTGTGCTGTCCTCTCGGCCGACCGGCTCCCGTAGGTTGGGGACAGATTTGGAAAGACAGTTTATGTTTAGTCAGTTTAGGAAATACACAGTTTTGATCATGGACAGCTTATGATAAGGATAGTTAAGGTTGGTAACAGTTTAGAACAGGCAGTTTAAGTCAGAGATAGTTTAGGATAAAGACAGTTTAGGACAGATAGTTTAGATTGGAGGCAGCTTAGGACCGTTAGTTTAGATTGGAGGCTGCTGACGACAGATAATGTTTAAGTCGAGGATGGATTAGCATAGAGACAGTTGAAGACTAAGAACAATTTAGGTTAGAGGCTGTTTAGGTCGACTACAGTTTAGAACAGAGAACGTTTATGTATAAAACAGTTTAGGACAGAGCAAGATTACGTCAGAGACATATTTGGAGAGAGTAAGTTTAGGTAGGGGAAAGATTTAGAACTAAGAAAGTTTAGATTGTGAACAGATTAGGAGAGACAATTCGGGCAGATTGTTGAGTTACTTATATGAATGATTTTTTAAGTTTAACACGGAGAGAGACGTTACCTACATGACTGGCAGTAAATAGACACATTGTGAAGTAACTTACATGATTGGCTTCTATCTTGTGGTTGATTATTCTTAGTTGTTCATGAGTAAGATGAAGAGTCTCGCTGTGGATGACCTTCTGTGTTGTCTGATGACCCACAGACACCTGCTGGTGCAGTTGACCTACAGACACCTGTTGCAGCTGTTTACACACAGACACCTGTTGCAGCTGTTGACCCACAGACACCTGCTGGTGCAGTTCACCCACAGACACCTGTTGCAGCTGTTTACACACAGACACCTGTTGCAGCTGTTGACATACAGACTCCTGCTGGTGCAGTTGACCCACAGACACCTGTTGCAGCTGTTGACCCACAGACACCTGTTGCAGCTGTTTACACACAGACACCTGTTGCAGCTGTTGACCCACAGACACCTGCTGGTGCAGTTCACCCACAGACACCTGTTGCAGCTGTTTACACACAGACACCTGTTGCACCTGTTGACCCACAGACACATGATGCAGCTGTTGACCCACAGACACCTGCTGGTGCAGTTGACCCACAGACACCTGTTGCAGCTGTTGACCCACAGACACCTGTTGCAGCTGTTGACCCACAGACACCTGCTGGTGCAGTTGATCCACAGACACATGTTGCAGCTGTTGACCCACAGACACCTGCTGGTGCAGTTGACCCACAGACACCTGTTGCAGCTGTTTACACACAGACACCTGTTGCAGCTGTTTACACACAGACACCTGTTGCAGCTGTTGACCCACAGACACCTGCTGGTGCAGTTCACCCACAGACACCTGTTGCAGCTGTTTACACACAGACACCTGTTGCAGCTGTTGACATACAGACTCCTGCTGGTGCAGTTGACCCACAGACACCTGTTGCAGCTGTTGACCCACAGACACTTGTTGCAGCTGTTTACACACAGACACCTGTTGCAGCTGTTGACCCACAGACACCTGCTGGTGCAGTTCACCCACAGACACCTGTTGCAGCTGTTTACACACATACACCTGTTGCAGCTGTTGACATACAGACTCCTGCTGGTGCAGTTGACCCACAGACACCTGTTGCAGCTGTTGACCCACAGACACCTGTTGCAGCTGTTTACACACAGACACCTGTTGCAGCTGTTGACCCACAGACACCTGCTGGTGCAGTTCACCCACAGACACCTGTTGCAGCTGTTTACACACAGACACCTGTTGCACCTGTTGACCCACAGACACATGATGCAGCTGTTGACCCACAGACACATGTTGCAGCTGTTGACCCACAGACACATGTTGCAGCTGTTGACCCACAGACACCTGCTGGAGTTCGTTGGGATGATATGTTCCTGCAGTTCTCCGTTTGTTCTCATACAGTTTCAGTGTATAATACACCAGGTGGTGGTACCTGTAAGATTATCATTGAGATAGATTGTATAATACACCAGATGGTGGTACCTGTAAGGTTATCATTGAGATAGATTGTATAATACACCAGATGGTGGTACTTGTAAGGTTATCATTGAGATAGATTGTATAATACACCAGGTGGTGGTACCTGTAAGGTTATCATTGAGATAGATTGTATAATACACCAGGTGGTGGTACCTGTAAGGTTATCATTGAGATAGATTGTATAATACACCAGGTGGTGGTACCTGTAAGGTTATCATTGAGATAGATTGTATAATACACCAGGTGGTGGTACCTGTAAGGTTATCATTGAGATAGATTGTATAATACACCAGATGGTGGTACTTGTAAGGTTATCATTGAGATAGATTGTATAATACACCAGGTGGTGGTACCTGTAAGGTTATCATTGAGATAGATTGTATAATACACCAGGTGGTGGTACCTGTAAGGTTATCATTGAGATAGATTGTATAATACACCAGGTGGTGGTACCTGTAAGGTTATCATTGAGATAGATTGTATAATACACCAGGTGGTGGTACCTGTAAGGTTATCATTGAGATAGATTGTATAATACACCAGGTGGTGGTACCTGTAAGGTTATCATTGAGATAGATTGTATAATACACCAGGTGGTGGTACCTGTAAGGTTATCATTGAGATAGATTGTATAATACACCAGATGGTGGTACTTGTAAGGTTATCATTGAGATAGATTGTATAATACACCAGGTGGTGGTACCTGTAAGGTTATCATTGAGATAGATTGTATAATACACCAGGTGGTGGTACCTGTAAGGTTATCATTGAGATAGATTGTATAATACACCAGGTGGTGGTACCTGTAAGGTTATCATTGAGATAGATTGTATAATACACCAGGTGGTGGTACCTGTAAGGTTATCATTGAGATAGATTGTATAATACACCAGGTGGTGGTACCTGTAAGGTTATCATTGAGATAGATTGTATAATACACCAGATGGTGGTACTTGTAAGGTTATCATTGAGATAGATTGTATAATACACCAGGTGGTGGTACCTGTAAGGTTATCATTGAGATAGATTGTATAATACACCAGGTGGTGGTACCTGTAAGGTTATCATTGAGATAGATTGTATAATACACCAGGTGGTGGTACCTGTAAGGTTATCATTGAGATAGATTGTATAATACACCAGGTGGTGGTACCTGTAAGGTTATCATTGAGATAGATTGTATAATACACCAGGTGGTGGTACCTGTAAGGTTATCATTGAGATAGATTGTATAATACACCAGATGGTGGTACTTGTAAGGTTATCATTGAGATAGATTGTATAATACACCAGGTGGTGGTACCTGTAAGGTTATCATTGAGATAGATTGTATAATACACCAGGTGGTGGTACCTGTAAGGTTATCATTGAGATAGATTGTATAATACACCAGATGGTGGTACTTGTAAGGTTATCATTGAGATAGATTGTATAATACACCAGGTGGTGGTACCTGTAAGGTTATCATTGAGATAGATTGTATAATACACCAGATGGTGGTACTTGTAAGGTTATCATTGAGATAGATTGTATAATACACCAGGTGGTGGTACCTGTAAGGTTATCATTGAGATAGATTGTATAATACACCAGATGGTGGTACCTGTAATGTTATTATAATTGAATAATTCTTTTTGCCGGGGCACAGGCAGCCAATTTATACATGCAGTACATGTTAGGCGTATAACGAGCCGCAAAGTTATACAACTGTATACAGTCTGATTACCGTGAGTCTCCACATGATTCAACTGAATAAAGACTGACCACTGGGACTCTTCACTTGATAGAACTGTATAGACTGACCACTGTAACTCTCCCCATGATACAACTGTATACAGACTGACCTGGGTGACTGTCCACTTGATACAACTGTCTCCATTCTGACATTTGTTTCACCCTGCTTGTTTTAGCTATTTTCAGAGAGATCCGGCTGACACAACATTTGTTACAACTGCCATTAGTCTCCTCTGTGAGAAAACTTGTTTTGTCTGTTCTCGGAGTGACCCCTGCCACAACCCACGTGGCCCAATTGTACCCTGTGGTACAATATTTGTTATTACTGTTTGCAGTTATAAGGATGTGACTTCTTACATCTTACAACTATCCCTGGACTGAAGTGTCACTCTACATACTACAATTTTCGTCAACTATTCCCTTGTGACTCTGCACTTGTTACAGTTGTACCCAAACTAACTGCTACGACACTTTGCTCGTCTGCCAAACTGATGTCCATTTATAATAAGTGTTCTCAGACGGAAATGTGCCTATCCACTTGTTACAACTGTCTACAGGCTGACCCCTGTGGTACTCCATTAGTACATGTGTCCTCTGGCTGACCTGCGACACTTGTTACAATAGTCTCCTGACTGATCTGCTGCATATCAATTATTGCTCTTCTCCCCAGACCGGCTTATGTTGCACTGCACATGTTTACACCTTTTTAAGGAGTTACCAAGGTTACACTCTACATGATACAGCTGTTCTCTTATTATAAACGTCCCCAGACTTTTCCTTTTGACACACCACTTGTTACATCTGTACCCAGAATAAAGCATGATTTATTAGTTGTACCGAGACCGACTACTCTGGTCGTACACTTGTTACGACTGTTCTCAGACATACCCGTCTCTCTACTGCAAATTGACCATGTGTCCCTACACCGACTCAATTGGGGACCCACATGGCAGTACTAACCGCAGATGAACAACTTGCTCCAGCTGTTCCAAGAATGACCCCTGAGACGCTCTTCTTGTTACAGCTCTCTACTGATATATCTGTTCCAGACTGACCGCTGTCACACTCCACCTGATAAACAGACTTCAGACTGACTCCTATGCCTGACAAACTTGATTGAGTTGTATTACAAGATTCTAAAATAAGACTGGAAAAAGAAGACTTGTAGACTGAATTTTCCTAAATTGCCAAAAATCATTTTTTAGTTTTTTTCGTGAATGGTGGAGAATGATACAAGATGGAGACGCTGGCTGGGATAACTGGCAAGACAATGAACACATGGGTGAATATACATGAATTACAAAAAACAAAGAATCACAGTCATAAAGGAGGTTGGAATCAGGAGGAATGAATGTAGGGTCCTCCAGGGTTCAGTCCTGGCACCACTACAGTTCCTAATTTAAGTGAATGGCCTACCCGGAGGAGTGAGCTCATACATGTCAGTGTTTGCAGACGACGCAAATCTGATGAAAAATGTAAAAACCGAGCAATACCAAAAATTAAAAAAAAAGAATGCTGACAACCTCCAGGTGTGGTCAAACAAACTGTTAGGGGAAATCGATCCCACCAAGTGTAAGGTAATGAAAATAGGAAAGGTAGTTAGGTGATAAGTCGGTATCTACACCATAATGGTAAGACAACTACAGGAATCTGAAAAATAAATAAATGGGAACTTTGAGAGGATATAATTCCAGCATTAACATCAGAAGCACACATAAACAGAATAGAATCAACAGCATATGTTCCATATCCCCATAACAGGAATCTGTCAAGACAATCTTCAGACTTTGTTAGACCAATACTGTAATGAGTACTACCAACCTGGAATCAGCATCTAATGCAGCAAAACAAACCAAATTAAAACTGTATGAAGGTTTGCAAGAAGATTTGTGCCAGAGATTAGAGGGCTAAGAAATAGCGAGAGGTTAATGGAAATAGACCTCACAACTATAGAGAAGAGGGAAAAACAGTGGACACGAACACAACATATAAGATCATAAGGGAAGCAGACAAGGCCGACATGGAAAGCCTTTTCAACTGAGAGAAAGTATGATTAGAGGACACGTAGAAGCTGGAAATTAAAAAAAATATTTTGCATATGCACACTTCATATATCAAATATATAAAGACTTTGCAAAGGCAATCGATAAATGTGATAATAGAGTGATTGCCCATAAAATGAAATCAATAGGAATAACGAGTAAAGTTGGGCGCTGGATTTTCAACTTTCTGTCAAAAAGAATGCAGAAAGTGACTGTGAATCAAATAAGATCAATCGCAAGTAGAATGAAAAGCTCTGTACCCCAGGGCACAGTCCTTGCACCGCTGCTCTTTCTCATGCTTATCTCTGACATTGACAAAAATACTAGTCACAGATTCGTGTCATCCTTTGCAGATTATACAAAAATCAGTAAGAAAATTTCCTCTGTAGAAGACACTGAAAAACTTCAGGCAGATATTAATAATCTTCGATTACCCAACTGAAAATAACATGATGTTTAATGATGACAAGTTCCAGGTACTTAGTTATGGGGGAAACGAGGAACTGAAACGAAACACGGGGTACAAGACACAATCAGACACAATCACAATCATTGAAGGAAAGCAATATGTAAAAGATCTGAGAATTATGATGTCTAACGACCTGACATTTAGTGAGCATTACCGAGCAAATATAGCGGCGGCCAGGGAAATGATAGGATGGATTATGAGAACGTTCAAATTCAGAGACACCTCAGAAATGCTTTTACTATTTAAATCACTGGTGCTGTCCCGTCTTGAATATTGCTCGGTACTCACATCCCCTTTCAGAGCGGGAGAGATTTCTGAATTAAAGGTACTACAGAGAACATATACTGGACGCATAGAAACGATAAAGCATCTAAATTTATGGGACCGTCCCAAAGCTCTCAAAATGCACTCTTTGGAAATGAGTCGAGAAAGGTATCAAATAATATATATACGGAAGATACTTGAAGGCCAGGTCAAGAATTTGCACAGTATAATAACAACATACTGGAACGAAAGACACAAAGAAATGCAGGATAGAACAAATGAAGAGTAGAGGTTCAAGGGGAACATTCAGAGAACACTATCTGAACATCAGAGGTCTACAGCTGTTCAACACCCTCCTAGCAAACATTAGAAATATTGCTGGAACAAAGGTGGATGTATTCAAAAAGGCACTTGGATAAGTTCTTGCAAGAAGTGCCTGACCAACCAAGCTGTAGTGGATATGTAGGCCTGTGGGCCTCTCCAAGCAACAGCCTGTTGGACCAAGTTATCACAAGTCGAGCCTGGCCACAGGCCGGACTCCGGGAGTAGAACTCCCAGAACGCTCTCCACGTATTCTCCAGGTATACAAATGAGTCGATTAAATATAAGTAAAAATATACTTTTACCGTGTTGCGGATAGTTAACAAGTAGAACGCGTTGTAAGAAGTTGCCGAAGTCACCGCCATCCACAATTTTTGGGCAAGTTTCGAAATAGAATTCAAGCGTCATAATTAATCAATTATAACGCAACCAGTACAGCACGGGCATTAGATGAGGCGCTAAGAACTAGAGCTCAGTTCCCCCGTAGTCACTGACTGGTAAGTAGTTTGAGATTTTTTTTTTTTTTTTGAGATATATACAAGAGTTGTTACATTCTTGTACAGCCACTAGTACGCGTAGCGTTTCGGGCAAGTCCTTAATCCTATGGTCCCTGGAATACGATCCCCTGCCGCGAAGAATCGTTTTTTCATCCAAGTACACATTTTACTGTTGCGTTAAACAGAGGCTACAGTTAAGGATTTGCGCCCAGTAAATCCTCCCCGGCCAGGATACGAACCCATGACATAGCGCTCGCGGAACGCCAGGCGAGTGTCTTACCACTACACCACGGAGACTGTTAGTGATAGGTAAGCCCTTCCATTGCTCTAACTATCCTCAGATTATCCTTCCAGACACAAGTTGTTATCAACCCGTTTTCTTGAGTTCCTCAACGGGCAAAATACGGAGTCCGTTCAGAAAAGCCTTGATGAAAACATGATTGTTTGTGAGCCGCTACTTTTCATAGTCACCCCATATTTTGTGGGTTAAAGATCATAGCACACACAATGCAGTGTATTATTTGAGAGGACAGGTTGTTGTTACTGGTGTTCCTGCTATACTTCACATGGTGCATCGCACTTACCCAGACATACCCATTACCAGATTGTACGAATTCATTTTCTTTCTTTATTATGCACCCCATACCCATCCCGTGGGCGGTGGTGTCAAGGATAACAGAGGTACATAATCGGTTCAGGAACTCAACCCTCTAGTTCGTTTAGCTAAGCAAATATGACACTACACATGGTACGGCAGGTCACTGTGACACTACACATGGTACCTCAGGTCACTGTGACATAACACATGGTACGGCAGGTCACTGTGACACTACACATGGTACTTCAGGTCACTGTGACACTACACATGGTACCTCAGGTCACTGTGACATAACACATGGTACGGCAGGTCACTGTGACACTACACATGGTACTTCAGGTCACTGTGACACTACACATGGTACTTCAGGTCACTGTGACACTACACATGGTACGGCAGGTCACTGTGACATAACACATGGTACGGCAGGTCACTGTGACACTACACATGGTACTTCAGGTCACTGTGACACTACACATGGTACTTCAGGTCACTGTGACACTACACATGGTACGGCAGGTCACTGTGACACTACACATGGTACCTCAGGTCACTGTGACATAACACATGGTACGGCAGGTCACTGTGACACTACACATGGTACGTCAGGTCACTGTGACACTACACATGGTACCTCAGGTCACTGTGACATAACACATGGTACGTCAGGTCACTGTGACACTACACATGGTACATCAGGTCACTGTGACACTACACATGGTACGTCAGGTCACTGTGACACTACACACATGGTACGTCAGGTCACTGTGACACTACACACATGGTACTTCAGGTCACTGTGACACTACACATGGTACGTCAGGTCACTGTGACACTACACATGGTACGGCAGGTCACTGTGACACTACACATGGTACGTCAGGTCACTGTGACACTACACATGGTACGTCAGGTCACTGTGACAATACACATGGTACGGCAGGTCACTGTGACACTACACATGGTACGTCAGGTCACTGTGACACTACACATGGTTTATCAGGTCACTGTAAAACTACACACGGTACATCAGGTCACTGTAAAACTACACATGGTACATCAGGTCACTGTAAAACTACACACGGTACATCAGGTCACTGTAAAACTACACATGGTACATCAGGTCACTGTAAAACTACACATGGTACATCAGGTCACTGTAAAACAACACATGGTACGTCGGGTCACTGTGACACTACACATGGTACATCAGGTTACTGTAAAACTACACACACATGGTACGACAGAACACTGTGACAATACACTTGATACGTCAGAACACAGTGACACTACACATGGTACGTCAGATCCCTTTGACACTACACATGGTACGTCAGATCACTGTGACACTACACATGGTACGTACGACCACTGTGACACTACTCGTGGTACGTCAGGTCATTGTGACACTACACATGGTACGTCAGACCTCTGTGACACTACTCGTGGTACGTCAGGTCATTGTGACACTACACATGGTACGTCAGACCACTGTGACACTACACATGGTACGTCAGACCACTGTGACACTACACATGGTACAGCAGGTCACTGTGACACTACTCGTGGTACGTCAGGTCACTGTGACATTACACATGGTACGTCAGACCACTGTGACACTACTCGTGGTACGTCAAACCAAAAGTCTGTAAACTCTAGCCATTAAGCACTGGTAAGCAGTCAGGGACAGTCATGCTGTTTTATTTCATGTTCACAAAATTTCTTCGATATCTTATGTGACTGCTTTATGGGGTACCCAGCGGACCCCGGGTCGTTCCGGAGGCTTAATGGAGCTGGTGCTTTAGTTCACTTAGCATCTGAATTGCCCCCTTGATTGGGATAAACCAGTACCCAGATCAACTCAGTGCCCAGATCAACTCAGTGCCCAGATAAACCCAGTACCCAGATCAACTCAGTGCCCAGATCAACTCAGTGCCCAGATAAACACAGTGCCCAGATCAATTCAGTGCCCTGATCAACTCAGTGCCCAGATCAACCCAGTGCCCACATAAACTCAGTGCCCAGATCAACTCTGTGCCCAGATACACTCTGTGCATAGATACACTTTGTACCCAGATCAACTCCTTGCCCAGATCAACTCTGTGCCCAGATCAACTCTGTGCCCAGATCAACTCTGTGCCCAGATCAACCCAGTGCCCAGATCAACCCAGTGCCCAGATCAACCCAGTGCCTAGATCAACCCAGTGCCCAGATCAACCCAGTGCCCAGATCAACCCAGTGCCCACATAAACTCAGTGCCCAGGTCAACCCAGTGCCCAGATCAACCCAGTGCCCAGATCAACCCAGTGCCCAGATCAACTCTGTGCCCAGATCAACTCTGTGACCAGATCAACTCTGTGACCAGATCAACCCAGTGCCCAGATCATCCCAGTGCCCAGATCAACCCAGTGCCCAGATCAACGCAGTGCCCAGATCAACTCTGTGCCCAGATCAACTCTGTGCCCACATCAACTCTGTGCCCAGATCAACCCAGTGCCCAGATCAACCCAGTGCCCAGATCAACTCTGTGCCCAGATCAACTCTGTGCCCAGATCAATCCAACGCCCAGATCAACCCAGTGCCCAGATCAACCCAGTGCCCAGATCAACCCAGTGCCCAGATCAACTCAGTGCCAAGATAAACACAGTGCCCAGAAAAACTCAGTGCCCAGATAAACCCTGTGCCCAGATCATCTCTGTGCCCAGATCATCTCTGTGCCCAGATCAACTCTGTGCCCAGATGAACTCTATACCCATATCAACTCTGTGCCCAGATCAACTCTGTGCCCAGATCAACTCTGTGCCCAGATCAACTCTGAGCCCAGATCAACTCTGTGCCCAGATCAACTCTATGCCCAGATCAACTCTGTGCCCAAACCAACTCTGTGCCCAAATCAACTCTGTGCTCAGATCAACTCTGTGCCGAGATCAACTCTGTGCCCAGAACAACTCTGTGACCAGATCAACTCTGTGCCCAGATCAACTCTGTGACCAGATAAACTCTGTGACCAGATCAACTCAGAGCCCAGATTAACTCTGTGCCCAGATCAACTCTGTGCCCAGATCAACTCTGTGCCCAGATCAACTCTGTGCCCAGATCAACTCTGTGCCCAGATCAACTCTGAGCCCAGATCAACTCTGAGCCCAGATCAACTCTGAGCCCAGATACACTCTGTGCCCAGATCAACTCAGAGCCCAGATCAACTCTGTGCCCAAATCAACTCTGTGCTCAGATCAACTCTGTGCCGAGATCAACTCTGTGCCCAGAACAACTCTGTGACCAGATAAACTCTGTGACCAGATCAACTCAGAGCCCAGATCAACTCTGTGCCCAGATCAACTCTGTGCCCATATCAACTCTGAGCCCAGATCAACTCTGTGCCCAGATCAACTCTGTGCCCAGATCAACTCTGTGCCCAGATCAACTCTGTGCCCAGATCAACTCTGTGCCCAGAACAACTCTGTGCCCACATCAGTTCTGTGCCCAAATCAACTCAGTGCCCAGATCAACTCAGTGCCCAGATCAACCCAGTGCCCAGATCAACCCAGTGCCCAGATCAACCCAGTGCCCAGATCAACCCAGTGCCCAGATCAACACATTTCCCAAATAAACTCTGTGCCCAGATCAACTCTGTGCCCGGATCAAAACAGTGTCCAGATCAACCCAGTGGCCAGATCAACCCAGTGGCAAGATCAACCCAGTGCCCAGATCAACCCATTGCCCAGATTAACACAGTGCCCAGATAAACTCAGTGCCCAATTCAACCCAGTGCCCAGATCAACCCAGTGCCCAGATTAACACAGTGCCCAGATAAACTCAGTGCCTAATTAAACCCAGTGCCCAGATCAACCCAGTGTCTATATCAACACAGTGCCCAGATTAACACAGTGCTCAGATAAACTCAGTGCCAAGATCAACACAGTGCCCAGATAAACTCAGTGCCCAGATCAATTCAGTGCCCAGATCAACTCTGTGCCCAGATGAACTCTGTGCCCAGATCAACTCTGTGCTCGGATCAACTCTGAGCCCAGATCAAGTCTGTGCCCAGATCAACACTGTGCCCAGATCAACTCTGTGCCCAGATCAACTCTGTGCCCAGATCAACTCTGTGTCCAGATCAACTCTGTGCCCAGAACAACTCTGTGCCCAGATCATCTCTGTGCCCAGATCAACTCTTTGCCCAGATCAACTCTGACCCCAGATCAACTCTTTGCCCAGATCAACTCTGTGCCCAGATCAACTCTGTGCCCAGATCAACTCTGTGCCCAGACCAACTCTGTGCCCAGATCAACTCTGTGCCCAGAACAACTCTGTGCCCAAATCAACTCAGTGCCCAAATCAACTCAGTGCCCAGATCAACTCAGTGCCCAGATCAACCCAGTGCCCAGATCAACCCAGTGCCCAGATCAACCCAGTGCCCAGATCAACCCAGTGCCCAGATCAACACATTTCCCAAATCAACTCTGTGCCCAGATCAACTCTGTGCCCGGATCAAAACAGTGTCCAGATCAACCCAGTGGCCAGATCAACCCAGTGGCAAGATCAACCCAGTGCCTAGATCAACCCATTGCCCAGATTAACACAGTGCCCAGATAAACTCAGTGCCCAATTCAACCCAGTGCCCAGATCAACCCAGTGCCCAGATTAACACAGTGCCCAGATAAACTCAGTGCCTAATTAAACCCAGTGCCCAGATCAACCCAGTGTCTATATCAACACAGGGCCCAGATTAACACAGTGCTCAGATAAACTCAGTGCCAAGATCAACACAGTGCCCAGATAAACTCAGTGCCCAGATAAATTCAGTGCCCAGATCAACTCTGTGCCCAGATGAACTCTGTGCCCAGATCAACTCTGTGGCCAGATCAACTCTGTGCTCGGATCAACTCTGAGCCCAGATCAAGTCTGTGCCCAGATCAACACTGTGCCCAGATCAACCCAGTGCCCAGATCAACCCAGTGCCCAGATCAACCCAGTGCCCAGATCAACCCAGTGCCCACATAAACTCAGTGCCCAGATCAACCCAGTGCCCAGATCAACCCAGTGCCCAGATCAACCCAGTGCCCAGATCAACCCAGTGCCCAGATCAACTCTGTGCCCAGATCAACTCTGTGACCAGATCAACTCAGTGCCCAGATCAACTCAGTGCCCAGATCAACCCAGTGCCCAGATCAACCCAGTGCCCAGATCAACCCAGTGCCCAGATCAACACATTTCCCAAATCAACTCTGTGCCCAGATCAACTCTGAGCCCAGATCAAGTCTGTGCCCAGATCAACACTGTGCCCAGATCAACTCTGTGCCCAGATCAACTCTGTGCCCAGATCAACTCTGTGTCCAGATCAACTCTGTGCCCAGAACAACTCTGTGCCCAGAACAACTCTGTGCCCAGATCAACTCTGTGCCCAGATCAACTCTGAGCCCAGATCAACTCTGAGCCCAGATACACTCTGTGCCCAGATCAACTCTGTGCCCATATCAACTCTGAGCCCAGATCAACTCTGTGCCCAGATCAACTCTGTGCCCAGATCAACTCTGTGCCCAGAACAACTCTGTGCCCACATCAGTTCTGTGCCCAAATCAACTCAGTGCCCAGATCAACTCAGTGCCCAGATCAACCCAGTGCCCAGATCAACCCAGTGCCCAGATCAACCCAGTGCCCAGATCAACACATTTCCCAAATCAACTCTGTGCCCAGATCAACTCTGTGCCCGGATCAAAACAGTGTCCAGATCAACCCAGTGGCCAGATCAACCCAGTGGCAAGATCAACCCAGTGCCCAGATCAACCCAATGCCCAGATTAACACAGTGCCCAGATAAACTCAGTGCCCAATTCAACCCAGTGCCCAGATCATCCCAGTGCCCAGATCAACTCTGTGCCCAGATCAACTCTGTGCCCAGATCAACTCTGTGCCCAGATCAACTCTGTGCCCAGATCAACTCTGTGCCCAGATCAACTCTGAGCCCAGATCAACTCTGAGCCCAGATACACTCTGTGCCCAGATCAACTCTGTGCCCATATCAACTCTGAGCCCAGATCAACTCTGTGCCCAGATCAACTCTGTGCCCAGATCAACTCTGTGCCCAGATCAACTCTGTGCCCAGATCAACTCTGTGCCCAGAACAACTCTGTGCCCACATCAGTTCTGTGCCCAAATCAACTCAGTGCCCAGATCAACTCAGTGCCCAGATCAACCCAGTGCCCAGATCAACCCAGTGCCCAGATCAACCCAGTGCCCAGATCAACACATTTCCCAAATCAACTCTGTGCCCAGATCAACTCTATGCCCGGATCAAAACAGTGTCCAGATCAACCCAGTGGCCAGATCAACCCAGTGGCAAGATCAACCCAGTGCCCAGATCAACCCATTGCCCAGATTAACACAGTGCCCAGATAAACTCAGTGCCCAATTCAACCCAGTGCCCAGATCAACCCAGTGCCCAGATTAACACAGTGCCCAGATAAACTCAGTGCCTAATTAAACCCAGTGCCCAGATCAACCCAGTGTCTATATCAACACAGTGCCCAGATTAACACAGTGCTCAGATAAACTCAGTGCCAAGATCAACACAGTGCCCAGATAAACTCAGTGCCCAGATCAATTCAGTGCCCAGATCAACTCTGTGCGCAGATCAACTCTGTGCTCGGATCAACTCTGAGCCCAGATCAAGTCTGTGCCCAGATCAACACTGTGCCCAGATCAACTCTGTGCCCAGATCAACTCTGAGCCCAGATCAACTCTGTGCCCAGATCAACTCTGTGTCCAGATCAACTCTGTGCCCAGAACAACTCTGTGCCCAGATCATCTCTGTGCCCAGATCAACTCTTTGCCCAGATCAACTCTGAGCCCAGATCAACTCTTTGCCCAGATCAACTCTTTGCCCAGATCAACTCTGTGCCCAGATCAACTCTGTGCCCAGATCAACTCTGTTCCCAGATCAACTCTGTGCCCAGAACAACTCTGTGCCCAAATCAACTCAGTGCCCAAATCAACTCAGTGCCCAGATCAACTCAGTGCCCAGATCAACCCAGTGCCCAGATCAACCCAGTGCCCAGATCAACCCAGTGCCCAGATCAACACATTTCCCAGATCAACTCTGTGCCCAGATCAACTCTGTGCCCAGATCAACTCTGTGCCCAGATCAACTCTGTGCTCGGATCAACTCTGAGCCCAGATCAAGTCTGTGCCCAGATCAACACTGTGCCCAGATCAACTCTGTGCCCAGATCAACTCTGAGCCCAGATCAACTCTGTGCCCAGATCAACTCTGTGTCCAGATCAACTCTGTGCCCAGAACAACTCTGTGCCCAGATCATCTCTGTGCCCAGATCAACTCTTTGCCCAGATCAACTCTGAGCCCAGATCAACTCTTTGCCCAGATCAACTCTGTGCCCAGATCAACTCTGTGCCCAGATCAACTCTGTGCCCAGATCAACTCTGTGCCCAGATCAACTCTGTGCCCAGATCAACTCTGTGCCCAGATCAACTCTTTGCCCAGATCAACTCTGTGCCCAGAACAACTCTGTGCCCAGATCAGTTCTGTGCCCAAATCAACTCAGTGCCCAGATCAACTCTTTGCCCAGATCAACTCTGTGCCCAGATCAACTCTGTGCCCAGATCAACTCTGTGCCCAGATCAACTCTGTGCCCAGATCAACTCTGTGCCCAGATCAACTCTGAGCCCAGATCAAGTCTGTGCGCAGATCAACACTGTGCCCAGATCAGCTCTGTGCCCAGATCAACTCTGAGCCCAGATCAACTCTGACCCCAGATCAACTCTGTGCCCAGATCAACTCTGTGTCCAGATCAACTCTGTGCCCAGAACAACTCTGTGCCCAGAACAACTCTGTGCCCAGATCAACTCTTTGCCCAGATCAACTCTGAGCCCAGATCAACTCTTTGCCCAGATCAACTCTGTGCCCAGATCAACTCTGTGCCCAGATCAACTCTGTGCCCAGATCAACTCTGTGCCCAGATCAACTCTGTGCCCAGAACAACTCTGTGCCCAGATCAGTTCTGTGCCCAAATCAACTCAGTGCCCAGATCAACTCTTTGCCCAGATCAACTCTGTGCCCAGATCAACTCTGTTCCCAGATCAACTCTGTGCCCAGATCAACTCTGTGCCCAGATCAACTCTGTGCCCAGATCAACTCTGTGCCCAGATCAACTCTGTGCTCGGATCAACTCTGAGCCCAGATCAAGTCTGTGCCCAGATCAACACTGTGCCCAGATCAACTCTGTGCCCAGATCAACTCTGAGCCCAGATCAACTCTGAGCCCAGATCAACTCTGTGCCCAGATCAACTCTGTGTCCAGATCAACTCTGTGCCCAGAACAACTCTGTGCCCAGATCATATCTGTGCCCAGATCAACTCTTTGCCCAGATCAACTCTGAGCCCAGATCAACTCTTTGCCCAGATCAACTCTGTGCCCAGATCAACTCTGTGCCCAGATCAACTCTGTGCCCAGATCAACTCTGTGCCCAGATCAACTCTGTGCCCAGATCAACTCTGTGCCCAGAACAACTCTGTGCCCAGATCAGTTCTGTGCCCAAATCAACTCAGTGCCCAGATCAACTCAGTGCCCAGATCAACTCAGTGCCCAGATCAACCCAGTGCCCAGATCAACCCAGTGCCCAGATCAACACATTTCCCAGATCAACTCTGTGCCCAGATCAACTCTGTGCCCGGATCAAAACAGTGTCCAGATCAACCCAGTGGCAAGATCAACCCAGTGCCCAGATCAACTCATTGCCCAGATTAACACAGTGCCCAGATAAACTCAGTGCCTAATTCAACCCAGTGCCCAGATCAACCCAGTGCCCAGATTAACACAGTGCCCAGATAAACACAGTGCCCAATTCAACCCAGTGCCCAGATCAACCCAGTGTCTATATCAACACAGTGCCCAGATTAACACAGTGCCCAGATTAACACAGTGCTCAGATAAACTCAGTGCCAAGATCAACACAGTGCCCAGATAAACTCAGTGCCCAGATCAATTCAGTGCCCAGATCAACTCTGTGCCCAGATGAACTCTGTGCCCAGATCAACTCTGTGCCCAGATCAACTCTGTGCTCGGATCAACTCTGAGCCCAGATCAACTCTGAGCCCAGATCAACTCTGAGCCCAGATCAACTCTGTGCCCAGATCAACTCTGTGCCCAGATCAACTCTGTGCCCAGATCAACTCTGTGCCCAGATCAACTCTGTGCCCTTGAGGCTACCTTGAGGTGCTTCCGGGGCTTAGTGTCCCCGCGGCCCGGTCGTCGACCTGGCCTCCTGGTTGCTGGACTGATCAACCAGGCTGTTAGACGCGACTACTCGCAGCCTGACGTATGAGTCACAGCCTGGTTGATCAGGTATCCTTTGGAGGTGCTTATCCAGTTCTCTCTTGAACACTGTGAGGGGTTTGCCAGTTATGCCCCTTATGTGTAGTGGAAGCGTGTTGAACAGTCTCGGGCCTCTGATGTTGATAGAGTTCTCTCTCAGAGTACCTGTTGCACCTCTGCTTTTCAACGGGGGTATTCTGCACATCCTGCCATGTCTACTGGTCTCATGTGGTGTTATTTCTGTGTGCAGGTTTGGGACCAGCCCCTCAATTATTTTCCACGTGTAAATTATTATGTATCTCTCCCGCCTGCGCTCAAGGGAGTACAGATTTAGGCTCTTTGGTCGGTCCCAGTAATTTAGATGTTTTACTGAGTGGATTCTAGCAGTAAAGGATCTCTGCACGCTCTCTAGGTCAGCAATTTCTCCAGCTTTGAAAGGGGCTGTCATTGTGTATCAGTACTCCACTCTAGAGAGCACAAGCGTTTTGAAAAGTATCATCATCGGTATAGCATCTCTAGTGTGAAAAGTTCTTGTTATCCAACCTGTCATTTTTCTTGCAGTTGTGACGGCTACTTTATTGTGTTCTTTAAAGGTAAGGTCTTCCGACATGAGTACACCCAGGTCCTTTACATTGCCTTTTCGTTCTATGTTATGATTTGCCTGAGTTTTGTACGTGGTTTCTGTTTTTATATTTTCAATTTTTCCGTAGCGCATGAGCTAAAACTTATCCTCGTTGAACACCATATTATTTTCTGTAGCCCATAGAAAGACCTGATCTACTTCTGATTGGAGGTTTGCCGTGTCCTCTATGTTGCCAACTCTCATGAAAATCCTAGTGTCATCTGCAAAGGATGATACAGTGCTATAGGTTGTGTTCTGGTCTATGTCCGATATGAGGATGAGAAAAAGTACTGGAGCAAGCACAGTACCCTGGGGGACTGAGCTCTTCACGGTTGATGGGCTGGATTTTATTTTGTTGACTATTACACATTGGGTTCTGTCAGTCAGGAAATTGTAGATCCATCTGCCTATTTTCCCGGTAATTCCTTTTGAACGCATTTTATGTGCAATAACACCATGGTCACATTTATCAAAAGCTTTTGCGAAATCTGTGTAAATTACATCAACGTTTTGTTTGTCTTCCATAGCATCTAATGCCATATCATAGTGGTCCAGCAACTGCGACAGGCAAGAGCGCCCTGTTCTGAAACCATGTTGTCCGGGGTTATGGAGATGCTGTGATTCCATGTATTTTGTGATCTTACTTCTTAGCACTCTCACAAAAATTTTTATGATGTGCGATGTTAGTGCTATCGGTCTGTAATTTTTTGCCTCTGCCTTATTTCCTCCTTTATGGAGTGGTGCTATCTCTGCTGTTTTTAGTATGTTAGGGATAACGCCAGTATCTAGGCTTTGTCTCCACAGAATGTGAAGGGCCTGCGATAGTGGTTTTTTACAGTTCTTGATGAATATGGAGTTCCAAGAATCCGGGCCTGGTGCAGAGTGCATAGGCATACTGTTTATGGCTTCTTCAAAATCTAGTGGGGATAGGGCGACGTCTGATATATGATTTGATGTTGGTATCATATCCATGAAAAATTCATTTGGGTTATCAATCTTTAGTGCATTTAATGGCTCACTGAAAACAGA
The DNA here is from genome assembly GCF_040958095.1 of Procambarus clarkii. Taxonomy (NCBI): domain Eukaryota; kingdom Metazoa; phylum Arthropoda; class Malacostraca; order Decapoda; family Cambaridae; genus Procambarus; species Procambarus clarkii. The sequence goes on from NC_091207.1 coordinate 7,845,308, forward strand.
GTCGTACTGCTTCCTCAGTAACTCGCTCATTTCTTTGTTGTCATCTGTGAAAGTTCCATCTCCCTTTCGCAGGGGCCCGATACTAGATGTGGTTTTTTATCTTGATTTTGCATAGGAGAAAAAATATTTCGGATTTCTCTCTATTTCACTGATGGTCTTTTGCTCTCTTTGCCTCTCCTGGGTTTTGTATGATTCTTGTAGCTTGAGTTCAATTGTTTCTATTTCTCTACCTAACCTTCTTCGCCGTTCTTGAGATAGGGTGCGACTCTCAAGTTGTTCCGCGATTCGTTTTCTTCGCCTATATAGGGAACGACGTTCCCGTTCCAATCAGCATCTCCTTCTCTTTTTTCTTAGGGGTATGCGGTTTGAACATATTTCTAGTGCTACTGAGCTTATTTTTTCCAGGCACTGGTTCAGGTTTGCATTTCCTAGCTGTTCTACCCAGTTTATTTCTGTGAAGTCCTGGTTTATTTGCTCCCAGTTTATCCGTTTATTATTGAAGTTGAATTTGCTGAAATCTCCTCCACCGGGAATCTGGACTGGTTTTGAAGGTCCATTCCCCATGGTTGTCAGAACTTCAATTAAGTTGTGATCTGAGTAACAGGTATTTGTAATCATTATGTTCCCGATCAACTCATCATTATTAGTGAAAATGAGGTCCAGCGTGTTCTCCTTCCTAGTTGGTTCTACTATTTGCTGGTTTGAGGCAAACCTATCGCACATCCGTAGCAGGTCATTTGCATGTGCCTGCTCATTTAGGCTACTTCCTGGTATTCTTTCTGATATTACTGTATTAGCCAGGTGCTTCCATTTCAGGTGCCGTAGGTTGAAGTCCCCAAGCAGGATGATGTTCGGAGCTGGATTTGTGAGGTTTTCCAAGCAGTGCTCTATTTTCATTAGTTGGTCTTTAAACTGCTGAGGGTTTGCCTCCGGTGACTTATATACAAGGACAACAACTACATTTAGGATCTCTATTTTGACTATCAGCACTTCCACCATATCATTTGAGGTGTTTAGCAGCTCAGTACAGATGAGTGTGTCTTTGATGTAGAGGCTGACCCCACCCTGAAGCCGGTGTTTCCTATCACATCTGAAGAGATTGTATTCCGATTGTATTCCGAAGAGATTGTATGCCCAGATCAACTCTTTGCCCAGATCAACTCTGAGCCCAGATCAACTCTTTGCCCAGATCAACTCTGTGCCCAGATCAACTCTGTGCCCAGATAAACTCTGTGCCCAGATAAACTCTGTGCCCAGAACAACTCTGTACCCAGATCACCTCTGTGCCCAAATCAGCTCAGTGCCCAAATCAACTCAGTTCCCAGATCAACCCAGTTCCCAGATCAACCCAGTGGCCAGATCAACCCAGTACCCAGATACACCCAGTGCCCAGATCAACTCTGTTCCAAGATCTATTCTGTGCCCAGATCAACTCTGTGCCCAGATCAACTCTGTGCCCAGATCAACTCTGTGCCCAAATCAACTCTGTGCCCAGATCAACTCTGTGCCCAGATCAACTCTGTGCCCAGATCAACTCTGTGCCCAGATCAACTCGGTTCCGAGATCAACTCTGTGCCCAGATGAACTCTGTGCCCAGATCAACCCAGTGCCCAGATCAACCCAGTGCCCAGATCAACCCAGTGCCCAGATCAACACAGTGCCCAGATCAACTCTGTGCCCAGATCAACTCTGTGCCAAGATCAACTCTGTGCCCAGATCAACTCTGTGCCCAGATCAACTGTGAGCCAAGATCAACTGTGAGCCAAGATCAACTCTGAGCCCAGATCAACTCTGTGCCCAGATCAACTCTGTGCCCAGATCAACTCTGTGCCCAGATAAACTCTGTGCCCAGATCAACCCAGTGCCCAGATCAACTCTGTGCCCAGATCAACCCAGTGCCCAGATCAACCCAGTGCCCAGATCAACTCTGTGCCCAGATCAACTCTGTGCCCAGATCAACTCTGTGCCCAGATCAACTCTGTGCAGAGATCAACTCTGTGCCCAGATCAACTCTGTGCCCAGATCAACTCTGTGCCCAGATCATCTCTGTGCCCAGATCAACTCTGTGCCCAGATCAACTCTGTGCCCAGATCATCTCTGTGCCCAGATCAACTCTGTGCCCAGATCAAGTCTGTGCCCAGATCAACTCTGTGCCCAGATCAACTCTGTGCTCAGATCAACTCTGTGCTCAGATCAACTCTGTGCACAGATCATCTCTGTGCTCATATCAACTCTGTGCCCAGATCAACTCTGTGCCCAGATCAACTCTGTGCCCAGATCAACTCTGTGCCCAGATCAACTCTGTGCCCAGATCAACTCTGTGCCCAGATCAACTCTGTGCCCAGATCAACTCTGTGCCCAGATCAACTCTGTGCCCAGATCAACTCTGTGCCCAGATCAACTCTGTGCCCAGACACACTCTGTGCCCAGATCAACTCTGTGCCCAGATCAACTGTGAGCCAAGATCAACTCTGAGCCCAGATCAACTGTGAGCCAAGATCAACTCTGAGCCCAGATCAACTCTGTGCCCAGATCAACTCTGTGCCCAGATCAACTCTGTGCCCAGATAAACTCTGTGCCCAGAACAACCCAGTGCCCAGATCAACCCAGTGCCCAGATCAACTCTGTGTCCAGATCAACCCAGTGCCCAGATCAACTCTGTGCCCAGATCAACCCAGTGCCCAGATCAACTCTGTGCCCAGATCAACTCTGTGCCCAGATCAACTCTGTGCCCAGATCAACTCTGTGCAGAGATCAACTCTGTGCCCAGATCAACTCTGTGCCCAGATCAACTCTGTGCCCAAATCATCTCTGTGCCCAGATCAACTCTGTGCCCAGATCAACTCTGTGCCCAGATCAACTCTGTGCCCAGATCAACTCTGTGCTCAGATCAACTCTGTGCACAGATCATCTCTGTGCTCATATCAACTCTGTGCCCAGAACAACTCTGTGCCCAGATGAACTCTGTGCCCAGATGAACTCTTTGCCCAGATCAACTCAGAGCCCAGATCAACTCAGAGCCCAGATCAACTCAGTGCCCAGATCAACTCTGTGCCCAGATGAACTCTGTGCCCAGATCAACTCTGTGCCCAGATCAACTCTGTGCCCAGATCAACTCTGAGCCCAGATCAAGTCCGTGCCCAGATCAAGTCCGTGCCCAGATCAACTCTGTGCCCTGATCAACTCTGAGCCCAGATCAACTCTGTGCCCAGATCAACTCTGTGCCCAGATCAACTCTGTGCCCAGATCAACACTGTGCCCAGATCAACTCTTTGCCCAGATCATCTCTGAGCCCAGATACACTCTGTGCCCAGATCAACTCTGTGCCCAGATCAACTCTGTGCCCAGATAAACTCTGTGCCCAGATCAGTTCTGTGCCCAAATCAACTCAGTGCCCAAATCAACTCAGTGCCCAGATCAACCCAGTGCCCAGATCAACACATTGCCCAGATCAACCCAGTGGCCAGATTAACCCAGTGTCCAGATCAACCCAGTGCCCAGATTGACACAGTGCCCAGATAAACTCAGTGCCCAAATCAACCCAGTGCCCAGATCAACCCAGTACTCAGATCAACCCAGTGCCCAGATCAACCCAGTGCCCAGATCAACCCAGTGCCCAGATAAACTCAGTTCCCAGATAAACTCAGTGCCCAGATACACCCTGTGCCCAGATCAACTCTGTGCCCAGATCATCTCTGTGCCCAGATCAACTCTGTGCCCAGATCAACTCTGTGCCCAGATCAACTCTGAGCCCAGATCAACTCTGAGCCCAGATCAAGTCCGTGCCCAGATCAACTCTGTGCCCTGATCAACTCTGAGCCCAGATCACCTCTGTGCCCAGATCAACTCTGTGCCCAGATCAACTCTGTGCCCAGATCAACTCTTTGCCCAGATCAACTCTGAGCCCAGATCAACTCTGTGCCCAGATCAACTCTTTGCCCAGATCAACTCTGTGCCCAGATAAACTCTGTGCCCAGATAAACTCTGTGCCCAGAACAACTCTGTACCCAGATCCGTTCTGTGCCCAAATCAACTCAGTGCCCAAATCAACTCAGTGCCCAGATCAACCCAGTGCCCAGATCAACACATTGCCCAGATCAACCCAGTGGCCAGATTAACCCAGTGGCCAGATCAACCCAGTGCCCAGATTGACACAGTGCCCAGATAAACTCAGTGCCCAAATCAACCCAGTGCCCAGATCAACCCAGTACTCAGATCAACCCAGTGCCCAGATCAACCCAGTGCCCAGATCAACCCAGTGCCCAGATAAACTCAGTTCCCAGATAAACTCAGTGCCCAGATACACCCTGTGCCCAGATCAACTCTGTGACCAGATCATCTCTGTGCCCAGATCAACTCTGTACCCACATCAACTCTGTGCCCAGATCAACTCTGTGCCCAGATCATCTCTGTGCCCAGATCAATTCTGTGTCCAGATCAACTCTGTGCCCAGATCAACTCTGTGCCCAGATCAACTCTGTGCCCAGATCAACTCTGTGCCCAGATCATCTCTGTGCCCAGATCAACTCTGTGCTCAGATCAACTCTGTGCTCAGATCAACTCTGTGCCAAGATCAACTCTGTGCTCAGAACAACTCTATGACCAGATCAACTCTGTGCCCAGTTCAACTCTGTGCCCAGATCAACTCTGTGCCCAGATCAACTTTGTGCCCAGATCAACTCTGTGCCCAGATCAACTCTGAGCCCAGATCAACTCTGTGCCCAGATCAACTCTGTTCCCTGATCAACTCTGTGCCCAGATAAACTCTGTGCCCAGAACAACTCTGTGCCTAGATCAGTTCTCTGCCCAAATCAACTCAGTGCCCAGATCAACTCAGTGCCCAGATCAGCCCAGTGCCCAGATCAACCCAGTGGCCAGATCAACCCAGTGGCCAGATCAACCCAGTGCCCAGATTAACACAGTGCCCAGATAAACTCAGTGCCCAATTCAACCCAGTGCCCAGATCAACCCAGTGTCTATATCAACACAGTGCCCAGATTAACACAGTGCTCAGATAAACTCAGTGCCAAGATCAACACAGTGCCCAGATAAGCTCAGTGCCCAGATCAACCTAGTGCCCAGATCAAGCCAGTGCCCAGATCAAGCCAGTGCCGAGATCAAGCCAGTGCCCAGATAAACTCAGTGCCTAGATAAACTTAGTGCCCAGATAAACTCAGTGCCCAGATAAACTCGGTGCCCAGATCAATACAGTGCCCAAATGAACCCGGTGCCCAGATCAACCCAGTGCCAAGATCAATGTGGTTGCCGGATTGACCAAATGTTCTATACGACCAGCATCATTCCACTAACAAAATTAGAAATAACGATGTCGTGAAATGCGTCCCATCTAAGGTCAACACAACCTGGAAACATTGCTTGGACAAGAAAATTATCTATTGCCTCAGCAACATGTTTACCTTCCAACTACTGCAACTAGAAAACATATTTTGTCTATTTCACTGACCTCAGTACATAAAGCTTTATTATACAGAAAGGGAAAAATAATTACCCCGAATTTTCCGTTTACCTTCTCTAGGCGGTGCCAGAATCACCTCCAACGTTACGGGAGTCCCCAACAGCTTAATATGGGTCGCCATGGGTTATCTTAAGATGATTTCGGGGCTTAGTGTCCACGCGGCCCGGTCCTCGAACAGGCCTCCACCCCAGGAAGCAGCCCGTGACAGTTGACTAATTCCCAGGTACCTATTTACTGCTATTTAACAGGGGCGTCAGGGTGAAAGAAACTCTGCCCATAGTTCCTTGCTGACGCCTGGGATCGAACCCGGGACCACAGAATCACTCGCCCAGTGTTCCGTCCGCTCAGCCACCAGCTCCTTTTGGCATTGGGTGCCGGCATTCTTTTAATGGAATCAATAGAGGAGATCTTAACCCGTCATTGATGGTCACCTAACCCTCAGCCATCACTCCACAAGTTGGGTGAGGCTAGGACTCCAACACTGGAGAGACATGTTGCTTCTATTGATAGATTCCGAGGTGATCTAGAGGGGGTGAAATTATCGGAACTCCATTAGTTCCCTTCCACCAAGTTCGTGGGGGTGGCCATGGGATCCGACACTCATAAATGGAGCAAAGGAACCAACCATATTAATTATTTTTAATGCTTCTTTTATGTTAGCCAGATGTGATTATGATTCGTCACTATTGTGATCATATACAATTTTTATCGTGAAATTCCTCACGGCAAGAAAGACCCGAACATAATTATAATACAGAGTTAACTAACCTTGTTGGAAGCTTAAAGTGTTGTATGCAGTAAAAGAGAATGGAGGCCAAGCAGTAGAAGGCTTCGGTGACAGCCACAGCCGTGAGGGGAGAGGCTGGGTGAAGCAGCAGGTGGACCGCCGCCTCCACGTCCCAAACGTCCTCTGACACTGACAACATCAAGTCATTACTACTATACTTCTCTCCAATTATTATACGTGGTATGGGAATTATGGAATATAGATCGTCGTCGATAATCAATAAAATTGTCTCATAAAATTGTTGCATAAAATTGCAACATATTTATAATTTTTTTCACTGTAAGAGGGAGTGAACAGCCTGGCTGTGGCAGGCCGAAGAGTATCTAAAAACACATGTCAACTGAGTGATTGGCCCACACCAGGCAGTTCCTATTTATACTCAACCAAATTCAATCCTATGTATCCAACCATTACTTCATGGGATCCCGTGTCTGTTGTGTTACCCAGTAATTTGTTCCATAAATCACCAGCAACAAACTAGTATGTACTCAGGACTCTTATGAACCTTAACTTATCCTGTCTATATGCGCTCCTCTGTATTATATTTTTTGTTGGCATATTTAACGTTATACTTTATTGAGTATACCCAGTATATATGGACTGGTGGGTAGAACGACGGCTTTGCTTCCTACAGGTCAGCGTCCGATCCCCAGTGGTCCAAAAGGAAGGCACCGTTCCTTCCCTCCGTCATATCCCAGCGTCTTGTCCTCATATCCCTTCTAAGACCTGTATAGTCGTACTGGCTTAACGCTCTCTCCTATTATTCACCTTATCTTACAACAGTGTGTTCCCTGCACCTGGCATCAGTGCATCTTGCACCTTGCGTCAGTGTGTATGTTCAATGCACCTTGCATCAGTGTCTGATGCCTATTCCTTGCGTCAGTGTGTGTTCCCTGCACCTTGCATCAGTGTATGTTCCCTTGCACCTTGCATCAGTGTGTATGTTCAATGCACCTTGCATCAGTGTTTCATCCCTGCGCCTTGCGTCAATGTGTGTGTTCCCTGCACCTTGCATCAGTGTATGTTTCCTTGCGACAGAGTGTATGTTCAATGCACCTTGCGTTAGTGTTTGATCCCTGTGCCTTGCATCAGTGTGTATGTTCAATGCACCTTGCATCAGTGTTTGATCCCTGCGCCTTGCGTCAATGTGTGTGTTCCCTGCACCTTGCATCAGTGTATGTTTCCTTACGACAGTGTGTATGTTCAATGCACCTTGCGTCAGTGTTTGATCCCTGTGCCTTGCGTCAGTGTGTATGTTCAATGCACCTTGCATCAGTGTCTGAGACCTGTACCTTGCGTCAGTGCGTGTGTTCCCTGCATCTTGCATCAGTGTCCGATTCCTGCACCTTGTGTCAGTGTGTATGTTCCCTGTACATGACGTCAATGTGTGGGTTCTCTGCACCTTTAGTAAATGTGTGGGTTCCCCAGCACCTTGCATCAATATGTGGGTTCCCTGCACCTTGCGTCAATGTGTGGGTTCCCTGCACCTTATGACAATGTGTGGGTTCCCTGCACCTTATGACAATGTTTGGGTTCCCTGCACCTTATGACAATGTTTGGGTTCCCTGCACCTTATGACAATGTTTGGGTTCCCTGCACCTTATGACAATGTTTGGGTTCCCTGCACCTTATGACAATGTTTGGGTTCCCTGCACCTTATGACAATGTTTGGGTTCCCTGCACCTTATGACAATGTTTGGGTTCCCTGCACCTTATGACAATGTTTGGGTTCCCTGCACCTTATGACAATGTTTGGGTTCCCTGCACCTTATGACAATGTTTGGGTTCCCTGCACCTTATGACAATGTTTGGGTTCCCTGCACCTTATGACAATGTTTGGGTTCCCTGCACCTTATGACAATGTTTGGGTTCCTGCACTTTTCGCCATTTTCAAGGAAAAAATGGTGGGTTAATATAAGGATTTCTATCCCATAGATATCTATCTTGTCTCTCATTCCTCACTCACCCAGTCGCTAACTCTCTCACTCGTTTACTCATTCGTTCATTCAATAACTCATTCATTTACTCATTAATTTCCTCATTTATTTACTCATTAATTTCCTTATTTATTTACTCATTCATTTACTCAATCACTTATTTACTCATTTAGTTACTCTCTCTCTCTCTCTCTCTTGTTTGAAAACATTTAGTTTTCAAACTAAATGGTTTTAGTTCTTGTAACAAATTACAAAGAAACATAATTGATCGCTAGTGTGTTTCAAGCGTAGGTCAGGCATATATATATATGAATGGGTTTTGGTGGATATAAATACGATCTGCCTCGTGTGTGTCAATTTTTTCAGCATAATTATATTAGTTAGGAATTAGACGGGTACGGTCGCAGAAAACAAATAGGTGGACAAATCCACAAGGGCCGTGACGAGGATTCGAACCTGCGTCCGGGAGCATCCCAGATACTGCCTTAATCAACTGAGCTACGACAGGGTTAAAAGAGTTGAAACCGAAGTTCTACTGAACTTTCTGGATCCCGCAGCCTCTCCGAGGCACAAACCAGAGTTTTACACAACTCTCCTCTGCACTCGAGCTATGTCAATAGGCCGTTCTCCCTCTTCGCCCCTATATCATTACACACAGAAATCCCACTAACATGATGCATCAAATGAACAAATAAGATCCAGTAAGTTCAGTAGAACTTCGGTTTCAACTCTTTTATCCCTGTCGTAGCTCATTCGATTAAGGCAGTGTCTGGGATGCTCCTGGACGTAGGTTCGAATCCTCGTCATGGCCCTTGTGGATTTGTTCATTTGATGCATCACGTTAGTGTGATTTCTGTGTGTAATGATATAAGGGCGAAGAGGGAGAACGGCCTATTGACATAGTTCGAGTGCAGGGGTGAGTTGTGTAAAACCCTGGTTTGTGCCTCGGAGAGGTTGCGGGATCCAGAAAGTTCAGTAGAACTTCGGTTTCAACTCTTTTAACCCTGTCGTAGCTCAGTCGATTAAGGCAGTATCTGGGATGCTCCCGGACACAGGTTCGGATCCTCGTCACGACCCTTGTGGATTTGTTCATTTGACGCATCACGTTAGTGTGATTTCTGTGTTTAATGAAATAGGTGGAATAGATCAAGAACAAGGGATGATCGGGAGCAAGGATAGAAGAACAGGAGAATAAGGAGGAGAACAGGTACATTGGGGAAAGAGAAAACGAGCATGGGGAGGAGAACAGGCGCATGGGAGAAGAGAAAACCAACATTGGGAAAACATGAGTAATGGGAAAGATGATATATGGGTAATAGGGATAGAACTTTTTATCCCAGAGAAAGGGGGAACAGGTTAAGGGTTTGCTATCCGGGAGCTGGAATTGGTGACATTGTTAACAACATTAATGATATGACGCCTGGAAATGGGAACACACCCATTTTTTGTATCAGTTCAGGTGGAAATGATGTTGGACTAGTTAGGAGTGAGACACTGATACAAAGGCTTAAGACAACCATAGAATTAGTTAGGAGCAAGGGAGGAATCCTGATCATATGTGGCATTCTTCTAAGAAAGGGAGATGGAAATGAATGGTTGTCGAGGGCACTTGCTGTCAATTGCCGACTGGACAAAAATTGCAAATCAAATGCAATATCATTCATTGATAACTGGGATCACTTTTATGAAAGAAATGATATGTATGCTCAGGATGGGGTTCATCTATCTAGAACTGGGGTTGTTGCTGTTGTGAACTCGTTGGAACCTGTCGTTGGAGGGGTTTGCTTTGGTTTAACCTTTGAGTAGACAGTAGTATGGGAATTGACATGGAGAATGGATATAATAAAAGTATGTATTTGTGGGAGGGGGGAAACAAATTGGCAAAATAGTCATGGAAAGAGAAGAGCCTCAAAATAACGATTCACTTAGGGGTATATTACACGAACAGTAGGAGTCCAAGAAACAAAATAAAGGATTTAAATGCTCTTGTCTACAATGACATAATATATATTATTGCACTTACCGAAACTTAGATTACTGTAGAAAATTGAGAACTATTAGGTGAATATGAAATAAATGGATTTAACCTTTTTCACACAGAAAGATATATTAGACGAGGATTGGGAGTAGCCATATATGTTGTAGAAGATTTGAAAAGTAATCACAAAGAGGGAATCAGAACCGAGCCACAAAACAGAAACTATTTGGCTAGAATTAAACGAAAAAGCAAATAATCTTATAATGGGAGTTATATACAGGCCCTCAAACTTAGACAGAATTGAAGCAATGCATCAATGGGATGAAATATCTAGAGCATCTAGGACTAGCAGTGTTTGTATCATTTTAGGTGACTTTAATTTTAGTGCAATAAACTGGATTAACAGAACAGGGAATAATGAAGCAGAAGATTTTCAAGAAATAATTGACGATTACTTTCTTACGCAACACGTTAAGGAACCAATTCGTGAAAATAATATTTTAGATTTAGTGTTAACTAACAGGCAATTACAAATTAATAACATCGAAAAAGGGAGTGAACTAGGGAACGGTGATCACAAAGAAATCAGATATAGTATAGAATGTAATAGATTTGCAGGTGAAAATTCTGTGAATTGCCAGATTTTCGAAAAGCTGATTTCAATAGCCTTAGAAATTTTTGAGGGTGAAATAGATTGGAAAGTAGTGGGCATGGAGGTTTGCCGGTCTTGAAGCTTTACGTAAACCCAGCAATGGGTGATGAAAAAAGGAATTTCGATGTAGATTCAAAATATAACCTATTCAAAAATATTCCTTACAAAAGCACCGGAACGTAGTATACAATACAAATTGAATAGATCGAATAATAATGAACCGAAACGGATAACAAAAGATCAGAAGAACCTTACAGGTAGAAAGAGAGATTGGAACAAAAGGATTAAGAATGGGGAAGTCAGTTTAGAATAGGAATTCGTTCAACTGGTTAGAAATGTTAAAAACGAGATAAGGAGGACACAAAGAAACCGTCCCCGCAGCCCGGTCCTCGACCAGGTCTTTTTTTGGTACTGCCCCCCCCCCCCCGCGGGAAGCAGCCCGTAGCAGCTGTCTAACTTCCAGGAACCTATTTACTGCTAGGTAACAGGGGTATCAGGGTGAAAGAAACTTTTTGCTCATTTGTCTCCGCCTCTACCGGGGATCGAACCCGGAACCTCAGGACCACGAATCCGAAGCTTATTCGGGTAGATAAAGTCTTATTCTTTAGCATGGGTGGTACTCGCACAAAGGGACACAGGTCGAAGGTGACTACCCAAATGAGCTATAGGAACAATAAAAAGAACTTTTACAGTGCCAGAGTAGTTAGTTCATGAAATGCATTAAGCTTTGATGTGTTGGAGGCTGACTCCATACACAGTTTCAAATGTAGATATGATAGAGCTCAGTAGTCTCAGGAACCTGTACACCAGTAGATTGACAGTTGAGAGGCGGGACCAAAGATCCAAAGTTTAACCTAAGCAAGCATAACTAGGTGTGCACAGGAGCAATGGGAGGAGAACAGGAGCAAGGGAAGGAGAACACGACGCATAGGGAGAACAGGAGCAAGGGAAGGAGAACCCGACGCATGGGGAGAACAGGAGCAAGGGAAGGAGAACCCGACGCATTGGGAGAACAGGAGCAAGGGAAGGAGAACTCGACGCATAGGGAGAACAGGAGCAAGGGAAAGAGAACCCGACGCATGAGGAGAACAGGAGCAAGGGAAGGAGAACACGACGCATAGGGAGAACAGTAGCAAGGGAAGGAGAACTCGACGCATAGGGAGAACAGTGGCAAGGGAAGGAGAACTCGACGCATAGGGAGAACAGGAGCAAGGGAAAGAGAACCCGACGCATGAGGAGAACAGGAGTGCGAAACACCTACGGAACACAATGAGGGTAGCGACGTGCCAGAGGTTGAAGGGTCTGGGCATGAGCTCCTCCTCCATGTTCTCCAGAGTATCATTTGCCACGGTGTACAGTCTGTGTCTCTGAAGGAGCAACTTGGTCGCTGCTCCAGCTCCTTGCCTCTGCCTGCTGCCCATCATCCTGCAATATCCACAACACAGTTAGTGATGCTTTATGCTGCTGCTGTCCGCAGCTTACTACCCATCATCATCACTTATTTATCAACACCATTAGTGGTGTTGATAAACTAATGCACCATTAGTGGGGCTTATTGAAAGCACCATTCCTTTCATTCCATGTTCGGGGAGTAATTACCTTGATAACATTGGTGATAGTCTCTCATGGTGTTATCTTACTTGATGACACTGGTGATACAGTCTCTCTTGGTGTTATCTTACTTGATGACAGTGGAGATAGTCTCTCATGGTGTTATTTTTACCTGATGACACGTGATACAGGCTCTCATGGTGTTATCTAACCTGATGACACTGTTGATACAGTCTCTCATTGTGTTATCTTACCTGATGACACTGGTGATACAATCTCTCATGGTGTTATCTTACCTGATGACACTGGTGATACAGTCTCTCATGGTGTTATCTTACCTGATGACACTGGTGATACAGTCTCACATTGTGTTATCTTACCTGATGACACTGGTGATACAGTCTCTCATGGTGTTATCTTACCTGATGACACTGGTGATACAGTCTCTCATGGTGTTATCTTACCTGATGACGCTGGTGATACAATCTCTCATGGTGTTATCTTACCTGATGACACTGGTGATACAGTCTCTCATGGTGTTATCTTACCTGATGACACTGGTGATACAGTCTCTCATGGTGTTATCTTACCTGATGACGCTGGTGATACAATCTCTCATGGTGTTATCTTACCTGATGACACTGGTGATACAGTCTCTCATAGTGTTATCTTACCTGATGACACTGGTGATACAGTCTCTCATGGTGTTATCTTACCTGATGACACTGGTGATACAGTCTCTCATGGTGTTATCTTACCTGATGACACTGGTGATACAGTCTCTCATTGTGTTATCTTACCTGATGACACTGGTGATACAGTCTCTCATGGTGTTATCTTACCTGATGACACTGGTGATACAGTCTCTCATGGTGTTATCTTACCTGATGACACGTGATACAGTCTCTCATTGTGTTATCTTACCTGATGACACGTGATACAGTCTCTCATGGGGTTATCTTACCTGATGACACTGGTGATACAGTCTCTTCTGGTGTTATCTTACCTGATGACACTGGTGATACAGTCTCTCATGGTGTTATCTTACCTGATGACACTGGTGATACAGTCTCTCATGGTGTTATCTTACCTGATGACACGTGATACAGTCTCTCATTGTGTTATCTTACCTGATGACACGTGATACAGTCTCTCATGGGGTTATCTTACCTGATGACACTGGTGATACAGTCTCTCATGGTGTTATTTTACCTGATGACACTGGTGATACAGTCTCTCATGGTGTTATCTTACCTGATGACACTGGTGATACAGTCTCTCATGGTGTTATCTTACCTGATGACACTGGTGATACAGTCTCTCATGGTGTTATCTTACCTGATGACACTGGTGATACAGTCTCTCATTGTGTTATCTTACCTGATGACACTGGTGATACAGTCTCTCATGGTGTTATCTTACCTGATGACACTGGTGATACAGTCTCTCATGGTGTTATCTTACCTGATGACACGTGATACAGTCTCTCATTGTGTTATCTTACCTGATGACACGTGATACAGTCTCTCATGGGGTTATCTTACCTGATGACACTGGTGATACAGTCTCTTCTGGTGTTATCTTACCTGATGAAACTGGTGATACAGTCTCTCATGGTGTTATCTTACCTGATGACACTGGTGATACAGTCTCTCATGGTGTTATCTTACCTGATGACACGTGATACAGTCTCTCATTGTGTTATCTTACCTGATGACACGTGATACAGTCTCTCATGGGGTTATCTTACCTGATGACACTGGTGATACAGTCTCTCATGGTGTTATTTTACCTGATGACACTGGTGACACAGTCTCTCATGGTGTTATCTTACCTGATGACACTGGTGATACAGTCTCTCATTGTGTTATCTTACCTGATGACACTAGTGATACAGTCTCTCATGGTGTTATCTTACCTGATGACACTGGTGATACAGTCTCTCATGGTGTTATCTTACCTGATGACACGTGATACAGTCTCTCATTGTGTTATCTTACCTGATGACACGTGATACAGTCTCTCATGGGGTTATCTTACCTGATGCCACTGGTGATACAGTCTCTCATGGTGTTATTTTACCTGATGACACTGGTGATACAGTCTCTCATGGTGTTATCTTACCTGATGACACTGGTGATACAGTCTCTCATGGTGTTATCTTACCTGATGACACTGGTGATACAGTCTCTCATGGTGTTATCTTACCTGATGACACTGGTGATACAGTCTCTCATGGTGTTATCTTACCTGATGACACTGGTGTTACAGTCTCTCATGGTGTTATCTTACCTGATGACACTGGTGATACAGTCTCTCATGGTGTTATCTTACCTGATGACACTGGTGATACAGTCTATCATGGATGTCACACCATGGTGCTGACAGAGGGCAGCCATGATGTCGATGACTGGCAGCTTGTCACTGTCCGGCGAGGGGAACAACAGCATGCTGGACGATACGCTATTTGGCACCAACTTCAGTCGATGGTAAAATTTTCTCCACGGAATAAACTGAAATTGTGTACAAGCAAAGTAAGGCAAACGAGTCAACAATATAACAAGCAAAATGTAAATTACGAAAACGTCACCTTTCGAATAAAGCAATTTTCATTTGTTAGATTTTTTATAAGCAAATTTAAATTTAAACAGTTAGAGAGCTTCAACATGCATATTTTAATATTTATCACAGGGTTCTTTTATTTACTGTAGATTTATATTACTCACCAATGTGTTGCATCAATAAGCATAGAGTTGTATTTCTCACCACTGTGTTGTTATTAACTGTAGGATTATATTACCACAGTGTTGTATTACTAACTGTATGATTGTATTATTGACATTAGGATTATATTACCCACCATAGTATTGTATTACTAACTTTAGTGGTGTATTACTGCATGTAGGATTACTCACCACAGTGTTGTGTTACTAACTGTATGATTATATTACTCACCATTGTGTTGTGTTACTAACTGTAGGGTTGTTTTACTAACTATAGGGGTTGTATTACTCACCGTAGGGTTGTATTACTCACCGCAGGGTTAAGGATGACTGTGTACCAGTAGCGACAGACACAAGCATCGACGGTCAACAGATGCACTAGAGGCACGTTCGCGAATACCATCTCCAGCACCTCTGCGGGCAGGATGAAGTCCACCACTTCCGAACACATCCTGCAATAGTTACATGTTCACCACTTCCGAACACATAATGCAATAGTTACATGTTCACCCTTTCCGAACACATCCTGCAATAGTTACATGTTCACCACTTCCGAACACATAATGCAATAGTTACATGTTCACCACTTCCGAACACATAATGCAATAGTTACATGTTCACCCTTTCCGAACACATCCTGCAATAGTTACATGTTCACCACTTCCGAACACATCCTGCAATAGTTACATGTTCACCCTTTCCGAACACATCCTGCAATAGTTACATGTTCACCCTTTCCGAACACATCCTGCAATAGTTACATGTTCACCACTTCCGAACACATCCTGCAATAGTTACATGTTCACCACTTCCGAACACATCCTGCAATAGTTACATGTTCACCACTTCCGAACACATCCTGCAATAATTATATCCACGATATTTGCAATTCAGTTTCAAATGAAAATGTCATATTATGTGAATAATTATGTTTATCAATAATATTTTTTTCACTTTGAAGAGGTATGGTAAACAATGATCCTGGGATATGCAATATGAGCATGATTACAACCAGGTATATGGCCTTGGCCCATCTGTTGGGGCAGATATCCCCGGCTGTTTCACAGAAATTTAGGCAGCCATCCCTAGATGCCAGACCGTGTTTGAAACTCCATATTATTATTTTAGATCTAAGTTACTGCCTCCGACCGCCAGAGATCTCTGGGAATGGAGCGTCACATTATGAACAATGGTTTAACTCAGGGCCCACAGAGCCTCAGTGAAGATAATATAATTCTGGAGGATCCTAAATATTTATATGATAGTTATCTTTATAATAATTTATTAAGACGCCGTGATCTATCTGAAGGTAGCTGTGGAAATAATGCATATGATGAGAGCCAACAAACTTGCTGATGGTGGTGATGGGACATCAGTCACAGTACACGCTATTATATATGCTCTTAATTCAAAACTTAAATAATATTTTTATTATTTCTCATCGGTTACATTTGCTTTTTTCTGTAACTTAGCTTGGTTAGATGTTGAATTTAAGGCCTATCACATGAAGGAGGATTAGCCCGTGATGCTAGCTTAATGACAAACAATCGAGTATACTTAAGGCCTGAATGCCTTTAACCATAGCACGTACCTCTCGCGCCACTTTTCAGTCTAGACAAATGGCTGAAGTCAGAGAACATTTATGTTTTTGAAAATGCGCATGCTTGTCGCACACTTTTTTTAAGCGTGATAAAAAAGCAGGACTAGGAGGCAGCCCCCATTTAAAAACAGTGGTCTAAATTTTCCCTAAATGTTTGATAAAAAAAAATTATTTCGTTTTTCTGTCAGTTTGAGTGGGACTTGTATATGATTACATAATCAAACAAGTAGGAGACGTTACTGTCGCACTCTGTTGTCGTTCCATTTAAATAATTACCAATATTGATGAGTGGCATTATATGGTTATTCAAAACAGGTTGCTCCTGCTTCTCACAGCTTTTAGATCACTATGATATGGCCTTAGCTGCCTTGTCATAGTGGCTTATGACATGGCAAAGTTTACATTTACAGCAAAACACTGATATAATATATACAGATTTTGCGAAACCTTTCGTCAATTGTGACCATAGTGTTATTGCATTAAAAATGCGCACAAATGGAAATACTGGCCAAGTGGGAAGATGAATCTATAATTCCCAAAAGAACATATTCTAGAGTGTAATCAACAAAGTAAAATTCGAATCAGACACAGAGATAATCTCAGCCTCCCCCTCCCCAAGGGTACTGTACTTCCTCCAGTAATTTTTCTCATCCTTATATCGGACATAGACAAGGACACAAATTATAGTACAGTATCGCGCTTTGCAGATGACATTAAGATTTTTATGATAATAGACAATAAAGAGGACACAACAAACCTTTAAACTGGTTTAAATCAGGGTTTGAATGGGCCACAGTAAATAATGGGAAATTTAACGTAAATGAGTTCCACTTCTGCACTATGGAAAACGAAAATATCAAAACGGAAACCATATATAAAATGCTGTCAAATCACTAAAACAAAAAATTAATTTAAAAGAATGGGGAATAATCTTGTCGGATGACCTAACTCTTAAAGAACACGAGTAGCTGTCACAGGTGAAAGAAAAATGACAGGCTGGTTAATTAAAGCATTTTAAACATTAAATGCCAGGAAAGTGATGATATTTTTAAAGACACTAGTGCTTTCTAGGGTGGAATATTATTGCACAACAACAGCCTCAATCAAACCAACTTGCACTTGAAGAATGTGCAAAGATTTGAACTGCCAGAGTTCACTCAATAAATCTCTAAACTGTTGGGACCATCTTATTTTTTTAGTCTGTATTTCCTAGAGCACAGGTTGGAGAAATATATAATTTTCTCATAGAAAATTATGTAAAATAGTAGAGCGACTAGATCCTAGTCGGTACACAGAAATAACACCACATGAGACCAGAAGGTATGGCAGGTATTGCAAAATAACCCTGCTGAGAGAGAGAACTCAATCACTATTACATTGCAAAACGTTTCAACATTCTCCCTCCAAACATAAAGAACATAACTAGCCAAACTCCCATGGTACTCAGAAGAGAACTTAATAATGACCTCAAAAAACACTTGATCAACTGGGCTATGATTCATACGTCTGTTGCGAGCAGCTGAGTCTAATAGTCTAGTTGACCAGACCATCAACCAGGAGACCTATTCAGAGACCGACCGGCGGGGACGTCACTCCTCAGAACTAACGCATGGTAACTGCATATTAGGGCAGATAATATTTTTCTTCTTATTTTGAACCAACTACATCTGTCACACCAAAAAAAATTCACAAGTCAATAACAGAATCACAGCACAAGTAGATGGGCATTGTTGTTGTTGTTTTAGAGTCGGCTACTCAGAACAAAAAGTGCCAAGTAGCACGGGCTATAGTGTGCCCGTAAGTGGAGGCTCTTTGGAGCAATTATCTGTATCAATAGCTGATACTAGAGATCTGGGGATGGATGGGGGTCTTCATGGTGGTTTTCAGCCCTGGAGGGCTGGCTGTACCAGTTATAGAGCTGGTAGGGTTTGTGTAGACCTCTAGGTCTTTCGTTTTTTCTTTGGCTGAGCCGTGCTATCGTTGGACTATGGTGAGATGGTCTCCATGAGGAAGTCTTGTGCCGATTAGGTGTCTTATTTGGGGTGTGGCGGTGGAGCTCCTACTAAGATTTCCTCTTCTGAGTAGTTTGTAACCACTGTAGTTAGTGTTTTCGTCTTTAGCCTTGCAGCGTGAGGTAGGCTCAGGTGTCATTGATTGGTGGTAGAATCTATTTCATGAGCGTTGGTGGTGCTGTTAGCATTTGTAGACAGCACGTCTGCTAGCGCAGCCGCTGAAATGGTGATAGTAGGAGTGTTGGGAGCTGGAGAGGGAAATACCTCTGTTTGTGCTGCCCGGGACTTGGGTGATTCTGGAGTCTGTGTTGAAATCGACCTCGTGGTCGTCCTGGTGGTAGTCTCCAGAGTGGTAGTGGAGGTAGTGAGACTATGGCCAGGGGGCTATGATGGGGGTCCAGGCCATTGGCTATGTATAATGTGTTCGTTTCACTGACAAAACAGTGACTGCTGGACTGCCAAGCCTCTCCGCTAGTCTGATAAGCGCAGGGATCCCCATTGTGAAGGCTGGATCGCCTGGTGGGAGGAGCCACTCTTTAATAAGAATGGGAAGTCTTCTGGTCGGTTGGTGGGATCTGAGGTGGTGGGTTGAGTGCCTGGGGCCCTGGTCGCGTAGGTAGGAGGGTTGTTTCTCTTGGCTTTATCCTGGGCCTTGATGTTTTCCTGTCTGCGGGGGCAGCGGTAGGAAATTGCGGGGTTGTTGCCTTGCATATGGAGTAGTGATGGTCCAGTGCACACAGGGTGAACTTCTGGACAGGGTGCTGACACTTGTTGGTGGGGTGGAAGAGCTCGTAACACTTGAAGCACTGCTGGATTTCATGGTATTGTTCCTTTTTTACTTAGTGGGGTCGTATTTGTAAGTCGAAGTAGTAGAAACCTTGTGTGGCAGCCTGGGTGGCCGAAGCTATGGTGGTGAAATTATTCTTCATTGAATATTTGTTGGTGCTGCAGAACTCTAGGTTAAATACATCCAGGTTCGGATTTTCGTCCTCGATATTGTCCATGATTTTATGTTGCGGTCGGTCAGCAGTCCACTGGCGGGTCCTGCTGGTAAAAACAGTTCTTCCGGTCAGGAACTGACGTGGGAAGTGAGGATGTAGGTGGTGCTCCTTGCGAAGTATGGCATCCTTTGTCAAGAGTTTCTCTAGTTCTTCCTCAGAAGAAAAGAAGAGCACGATATCATCACCTTCCTGATTAAGATGCCAATTATGTCCTTCAGAACCTTTAGAATATGGCTTTTCTAGAATGCATGACCGTCAAGGGGATTAACTCTAACCTTCAGACGTTTGGGTTGCATTGTGTTCACACCCTCAATGGGTAGCAGTGTGAATGGGTGTGCGTAAAGACTGTTGTTGTTGTTGTTGTTTTAGATTCAGCTACTCAGAACTAGTTCCAGTAGCACGGGTTATGATTAGCCCGTAAGTGGAGGCTCTTTGGAGCCATTATCTGTATCAATAGCTGATACTAGTGATCTGGCGATGGATGGGGGTCTTCAAGGTGGTTTTCAGCCCGGGAGGGCTGGCTGTACCAGTAATGGAGCTGGTAGGGTTAGTGCATCCCTCTAGGTTTTCTGTATAAAGACAAACAGATGGATCTATATATAGAAACACACCGATTAAGAGACAGTGTTCGAGAACTAGAGACGGAGTCAGGTGTCGATGAGACAGACACATAAAGATACTAAAAGAAATAAAGAGAGGCATACACGCCCACATATTGCTCCAAGGCGTCAGTAATCGTCACAACAGCAAACAACAACTCACAAGTGGGATGGACAAAGAAAGGAACAAAAAATAAGAACAATAAGGTATGGAAAGGAGAAACTTTGGTATCTGTTTGTATAGTAATCTTGGAGACGGGAGGGGGGGGGGGTAAAAGTATCAGTGCCCAATTATTGCCTGACTCTAATGATTTATTAAATATGGTAGACAATGAATCGCAAAGCTCCTCTTTGCATTCTTTAAGCATCTTGGCAAACACTTCGTCCGGCCCTGGGGATTTGTTTGGTTTGAGCTTCTCTATTTGTTTAATAATAACATCATCCCTGGTAACGGCTAAACTAGTCAACCTGCCATCATCCCTACCCACATAAGACTTTGTTCTGCTGAAGGTATAGTGTTAAGTTCCTCTTTAGTAAAAACAGATAAAATATTTATTAAAATACTTTTTATCTCTTAGTCATTTTCCGTTATCTGACCTGTCTCAGTTTTTAATGTACCAATCCTTTCACTAATTTTTGTTCGATAAAACTGAAAAAAAACTTTAGGATTTGCCTTTGCTTGCCCTGCTAGGCAAACTTCATAGTTTCTCTTTGCCCTCCTTATCTCTGTTTTAACATTTCTAACTTGTTGTACGAATTCTTATTTTAAACTGACTTCCCCATTCTTAATCATTTTGTACAATGCTCTCTTTCTTCCTATAAGGTTCTTCAGATCCATTGTTATCCTTTTCGGATCATTAATATTCGATCTATTCAATTTGTATGGGATATTACGTTCCTGTGCTTTGCCTAGAATATTTTTAAAAAAGTCATATTTTGAATCTACATCGAAATCCCTTTTTACATCACCCATCGCTGGCTTCACGTCTCTCTTCAAGATTGACCCACCCCACATGCCCAGGAATTTCCAATCTATTTGACCCAAAACATTTCTTAGGCTTTTAGCATCAGCTTTTCGAAAATCTGGCATTTCAATAGAATTTTGTCCAACAGATCTATTTCATTCATCGCTAAATTTGATTTCTTTGTGATCACTGTTCCCTAGCTCACTCCCTATTTCGATTTCAATAATTTGTGTTTCCCAGTTAGTTAACACTAGGTGTAAAATATTATTTTTCTGCGTTGCTTCCTTAATGTGTTGCGTAAGAAAGCAATCGTCAATTAATTCTAGATTATCTTCTGTTTCATTATTCCCTGTTCTGTTAAACCAGTTTATTCTACTAAAATTAAAGTCATCCATGACGCAAATACTGCTAGACTTAAATGATCTAGATATTTCATCCCATAGATGCTTTGCTTCCATTCTGTTTAAGTTTGGTTGCCTGTATGTAACTCTTATTATAAGATTATTTGCTTTTTCGTTTAATTCTAGCCAAATAGTTTATGTATGTGTGGCTTAGTTTTGATTCCCTCTCTGAGACGACATTTCAAATTTCCCTAGCATATATGGCTACTCCTCCTCCTCGTCTAATATATCTGTGTGAAATAGTTTAAATCCATTTATATGATATTCATCTAATAGTTCTCTATTCTCTACATTCATCCACGTTTCGGTAAGCGCAATAATATCTATTTTTTTGTGAAGATAAGAGCATTTAAATCTTTTATTTTGTTTCTTAGACTCCTACTGTTCTTGTAATATACCCTAAGTGTATTGTTATTTTGAAGCCCTTCTCTTTCCCAGATCATTTTGCCAATTTGTTTCTCCCACAAACCCATACTTATATTACCTCCTTTCTCCATATAAATTCCCATTCCATTATCTACTGACAGTTAAACCCAAACAAAACTCTCCCACCAAAGGTGCCAACAAGTTCGCAACAGCAACAACCTAACCCTTGTAAGATCAGCCACATGTAGTAGTCACACCAGACAGTAGTCACTTGTCAGTCACAGTGAGAGGGTGTGTTAGCTGGAGATCCGATTGTAGTAATATTATCATAGCAATAATGGATGGTGTAGTGAAGGAACTGAGGAATCTAGTTGGAGCTCTGAGAACAGAGTTGGATTCCCTAGGGGAGGAGGTACGTCAGCTGAAACAACTTCAGGAAGAAACAAAGGGGGAGACCAGTATTAAAAAGACCTCGTCTTGGAAAGTCGTAAAAGACAGTGGTCTTAAGAAGAATTTGACAAAGCCGCCTTCAGATACCTTAGGGACTTCTAACTCATTGACCATGTTGAAGGACGAGTGCTGTGGTGAGCCTTCATTTCGTTCGAAAGGGAAAGCAACGAAGCGCAGGTCACACAAAGTGTTCAGAAAGTAAAGAAAATAACTAAGCGAATTTTGGTTGTGGGAAATTCCTCAAGTGAAGTATTTGGATAGAACTTTTTGTGCCAGAGATATGGGGAACAGGATAAGGGCTTGCTAACCGGGAGCTGGAATTGTTGATATTGTTGGCAACATGAATGAAATTATGGTTGGAATTGGGAACAAAACCATTATTTGTATTAGTGCAGGTGGAAATGATGTCGACCAAGTTATTAGTGAGGAACTGATACAGGGGTTTAAGACAGTCATAAAATTAGTTAGGAGCAAGGGAGGAATCCCGATCACATGTGGCATTCTTCAAAGAAAGGAAGTCGGAAATGAATGATTGTCGAGAGCATTTGGTGTCACTTGCCGGCTGAGAAAATATTGCAAATCAAATGCAATATCTTTCATAGATAACTGGGAACACTTCTGTGGAAGAAATTAAATATATGCTCGGGATGGGGGTGCATCTATCGAGGGCTGGGGTTGATGTTGTTGCGAACTCGTTGGAACCAGTGGTTGGAGACGTTTGCTTGGATTTGGGTTTAAACTGTTAGTAGATAGTGGTATGGGAATTGAGATGGAGTAAGAAGTTAATAAAAGTATGTGTTTGTGGGTAAAACAAATTAACAAAATGATCAGGGAAAGAGAAGGGCTTCAAAATAACAATACACTTAGGGTATATTACACCAACAGTAGAAGTCTAAGAAACATAATAAAAGATTTAAATGGTCTTGCCTGCACAGAAAAAAAATAGATACTATTGCACTTACCGTAATAAGGATGAATGTAGAAAATAGAGAACTATTAGTTGAATAACAAACAAATGAATTTAAACTATTTCACACAGATGGACATATTAGACGAGGAGGGGGAGTAGCCATGTATGTTAGGGGAAAATTTGAAATGTAGTTTCAAAGAGGGAATCAAAACTGAGCCACACACACAAACTATTTGGATAGAATTAAACGAAAAAGCAAATAATCTTATAATAGGAGTTATATAAAGGCTACCAAACTTAGACAGGATGGAAGCAAAGCACCTATGGGACGAAATATCTTGAGGTTTAACAGTATTTGTGTCATGGGTGACTTTAGTTTTAGTTGAATAAATTGGTTTAACAGAACAGGGAATAATTAAGCAGAAGATTTTCTAGAATTAATTAGAATTAACATTGAGAAGAAACAAAGGAGGAGACCAATATTAACAAGACCTCGTCGTGAAAAGTCGTTAAGAACAGGGGGTCTTAAGAATACCTTGACAAGGCCGCCTACAGAAGCCCTAAGGACATCAAATTCATTTGCCGTGTTGGAAAACGAGTGCTGTGGTGAGCCTGCAGTTCACTCGAAAGGGAAATCAACGAAGCGCATTCCCCTCAAATTGCTCAGAAAGTTAAAGAGGTACCTAAGCGAATTTTAGTTGTGGGAAATTCCCAGGTGAGGTATTTAGACAGGACGTTTTGTGCCAGAGATAGGGGGAACAGGTTAAGGGTTTGCTATCTGGGAGCTGGAATTGGAGATATTGTTGACAATATGAAAGATATTATGACGGGAAATGGGCACAAACTAATATTTGTATTAGTGCAGGGGGTAATGATGGTTTGGGTAAATACTGGTTCAGTAACAGGGTTGTTGATTTGTGGAACCAATTGCCGCGTAACATTGTGGAGGTGGGGTCCCTCGATTGTTTCAAGCACGGGTTGGACAAGTATATGAGTGGGATTGGGTGGTTATAGAATAGGAGCTGCCTCGTATGGGCCAATAGGCCTTCTGCAGTTACCTTTGTTCTTATGTTCTTATGATGTAGGACGAGTTAGGAGTGAGGAACTGATACACAAATTTAACAAAGCCATAGAATTAGTTAGGAGCAAGGGAGGAATCCTGATCATATGTGGCATTCTTCGGACACTTGGATTTATTAATCGCAGCGTTAGTAACAAGACACCTGGTGTGGTTCTCAAGCTATATCTTGCTCTAGTTAGGCCCCATTTAGATTATGCAGTTCAGTTTTGGTCGCCATATTATAGAATGGATATAAATTCACTTGAACGTGTCCAGCGTAGGATGACTAAGTTAATTCCCCAAATTAGAAATCTTTCATATGAAGAAAGATTAACAAAGCTTAAGTTGCATTCACTGGAAAGGCGAAGAGTTAGGGGCGACATGATAGAGGTTTACAAGTGGGTGAATGGACATAACAAGGGGGATATTAATAGGGTATTAAAAGTATCAACACAGGACAGAACACGAAACAATGGGTATAAATTGGATAAGTTTAGATTTAGGAAAGACTTGGGTAAATACTGGTTCAGTAACAGGGTTGTAGATTTGTGGAACCAATTGCCGCGTAACGTGGTGGAGGTGGGGTCCCTCGATTGTTTCAAGCGCGGGTTGGACAAGTATATGAGTGGGATTGGGTGGTTATAGAATAGGAGCTGCCTCGTATGGGCCAATAGGCCTTCTGCAGTTACCTTTGTTCTTATGTTCTTATGTTCTTATGTTCTTCCAAGAAAGAGCGTTAGGAATGAATGGATGTCGAGGGCACTTGGTGTCAATTGCCGGCTGGAAAGATATTGCAAATCAAATGCAGTATCTTTCATAGACAACTGGGAACACTTCAATGGAAGAAGTGAAATGTATGCTCGTGATGGGGTGCATCTATCGAGGGCTGGGGTTGTTGCTGTTGCGAACTCGTTGGAACCAGTGGTTAGAGGCATTTGTTTGGGTTCAAACTGTTAGTACATATTAGTATGGGAATTGATAGAGAGGAAGGAGGTAATAAAAGTATGTGTTTGTTGGAGAAACAAATTGGCAAAATGATCAGGGAAAGAGAAGGGCCTCAAAATAACAATTCACTTAGGGTATATTACACTAACAGTACATAAGAACAAAGGTAACTGCAGAAGGCCTATTGGCCCATACGAGGCAGCTCCAATTTATAACCACCCAATCTCACTCATATACATGTCCAACCCATGCTTGAAACAATCGAGGGACCCCACCTCCACAATGTTACGCGGCAATTGGTTCCACAAATCAACAACCCTGTTACTGAACCAGTATTTACCCAAGTCATTCCTAAATCTAAACTTATCCAATTTATACCCATTGTTTCGTGTTCTGTCTTGTGTTGATACTTTTAATACCCTATTAATATCCCCTTTGTTATGTCCATTCACCCACTTGTAAACCTCTATCATGTCACCCCTAACTCTTCGCCTTTCCAGTGAATGCAACTTAAGCTTTGTTAATCTTTCTTTATATGAAAGATTTCTAATTTGGGGAATTAACTTAGTCATCCTACGCTGGACACGTTCAAGTGAATTTATATCCATTCTATAATATGGCGACCAAAACTGAACTGCAAAATCTAAATGGGGCCTAACTAGAGCAAGATATAGCTCGAGAACCACACCAGGTGTCTTGTAACTAACGCTGTGATTAATAAATCCAAGTGTCCGATTTGCCTTATTACGAACATTTATGCATTGATCTTTTTGTTTTAAATTTTTACTAATCATAACTCCCAGATCCCTTTCGCAATCCGACTTCGCAATCTCAACACCATCTAGCTCGTATCTTGTAACTCTATCATCATTACCTAACCTCAGAACTTTACATTTATCAGCATTAAACTGCATCTGCTAATCCTTTGACCATTTCAAAACCCTATCTAGATCAACTTGAAGTGATAGTGAGTCCTCCTCCGAATTAATTTCCCTACCAATTTTCGTATCATCGGCAAATTTGCAAATGTTGCTACTCAAACCTGAATCTAAATCATTTATATATATTATAAACAACAGAGGTCCCAGGACAGAGCCTTGAGGCACTCCACTTACAACCTTTTCGCACTCTGACTTGACTCCATTTATACTAACTCTGTTTCCTTTGGTATAGCCATGCCCTAATCCAGTTTAATATAGCACCCCCAATACCATGAGCCTCTATCTTTTTAATCAGTTTTTCATGTGGCACTGTATCAAAAGCTTTGCTAAAGTCAAGGTACACAACATCACAATCCTTACCACTATCCACTGCCTCAACTATGCTAGAATAAAAAGATAACAAATTTGTTAAACATGAACGGCCATTTATAAAACCATGTTGCGACTCAATTAATAATTTATGTTTTTCAAAATGAAGACGAATTTTATTTGCTATTATAGATTCGAGTAACTTTCCCACAATAGACGTTAGGCTAATTGGTCGATAGTTAGACGCAAGTGATCTATCTCCTTTCTTAAAAACTGGTATCACATTAGCAACTTTCCAAAACTCTGGCACTCTGCCTGACTCTATTGATTTATTAAATATGGTTGACAGTGGGTCACACAGCTCCTCTTTGCATTCTTTAAGCACCCTGGCAAACACTTCATCCGGCCCTGGGGATTTGTTTGGTTTGAGTTTTACTATTTGTTTAAGAACATCCTCCCTGGTAACTGCTAAACTAGTCAACCTGTCCTCGTCCCCACCCACATAGACTTGTTCGGCTGAAGGCATATTGTTAAGTTCCTCTTTAGTAAATACAGATACAAAATATTTATTAAAAATACTACTCATCTCTTCATCACTATCTGTTATTTGACCTGTCTCAGTTTTTAATGGACCTATCCTTTCCCTAGTCTTAGTATGATATAACTGAAAAAAACCTTTAGGATTTGTCTTTGCTTGCGAACTTCATAGTTTCTTTTTGCTTTCCTTATCTCTTTTTTAACATTTCTAACCAGTTGTACGAATTCCTGTTCTAAAGTGACCTCCCCATTTTTAATCCTTTTGTACCAAGCTCTCTTTTTACCTATAAGGTTCTTCAAATTCTTTGTTATCCACTTTGGGTCATTAGTATTCGATCTATTCAATTTGTATGGTATACTACGTTCCTGTGCTTTGTTTAGAATATTCTTAAATAAGTTATATATTGAATCCACATCGAAATCCCCATTTACGTCACCTATCGCTGGGTTCATGTCTCGCTCCAAGACCGGCCCCCACCCCATACCCAAGACTTTCCAATCAATTTGACCCAAAGAATTTCTTAGGCTATTAAAATCAGCTTTTCGAAAATCTGGCACTTTAACAGAATTTTCTCCTACAGGTCTATTCCATTCTATGCTAAATCTGATTTCTTTGTGATCACTGTTCCCTAGCTCACTCCCTATTTCGATGTCATTAATTTGTGTTTCCCTGTTAGTTAACACTAAATCTAAAATATTATTTTCCCGTGTTGGTTCCTTAATGTGTTGCGTAAGAAAGCAATCGTCAATTAATTCTAGAAAATCTTCTGCTTCACTATTCCCTGTTTTGTTCAACCAGTTTATTCCACTAAAATTAAAGTCACCCATGACGTAAATACTGTTAGATCTAGATGCCCTAGATATTTCATCCCATAGATGCTTTGCTTCCATTCTGTCTAAATTTGGTGGCCTATATATAACTCCTATTATAATATTATTTGCTTTTTCGTATAATTCTATCCAAATAGTTTCTGAGTGTGGCTCAGTTTTGATTCCCTCTTTGAGACTACATTTCAAATTGTCCCTAACATATATGGCTACTCCCCCTCCTCGTCTAATATATCTATCTGTGTGAAATAGTTTAAATCCATTTATTTGATATTTAGCTAATAGTTCTCTATTTTCTACATTCATCCACGTTTCGGTAAGTGCAATAATATCTATTTTTTCTGTGCAGACAAGAGCATTTAATTCGTTAATTTTATTTCTTAGACTTCTACTGTTAGTGTAATATACCCTAAGTGAATTGTTATTTTGAGGCCCTACTCTTTCCCTGATCATTTTGCCAATTCCTTTCTCCCACAAACACATACTTTTATTATCTCCTTCCTCCAAATCAATTCTCATACCTCTATCTACATTCAGTTTAAATCCAAACAAACACCTGTAACCACTTCTTCCAACGAGTTCGCAACAGCAACAACCCCAGCTCTCGATAGATGCACCCCATCACGAGCATACATTTCATTTCTTCCATAGAAGTGTTCCCAGTTGTCTATGAAAGATATTGCATTTGATTTGCAATATCTTTCCAGCCGGCAATTGACACCAAGTGCCTTTGACATCCATTCATTTCCCACTCCCTTTCTTGGAAGAATGCCACATATGATCGGGATTCCTCCCTTGCTCCTAACTAATTCAATGGCTGTCCTGAATCTCTGTATTAGTTCCTCACTCCTAACTCGTCCAACATCATTACCCCCTGCACTAATACAAATAATGGGTTTGTTCCCATTTCCTGTCATAATATCATTCATGTTTCCAACAATATCACCAATTCCAGCTCCCGGGTAGCAAACCCCTAATCTGTTCCCCCTATCTCTGGCACAAAACGTTCTGTCTAAATACCTCACCTGGGAATCTCCCACAACCAAAATTCGCTTCGATTCTCCCTTTTCCTTTCGAGCCGTTTGAGGGACCTGCGCTTTAATGCTCCTCGTTACTTTGTCTTTGCCACCTCGTTGAACAACAGGTTCAACACAGCACTCGTCCTCTAATACGTCAAATGCATTAAAAGTCCTTAGGTGTAGGCTATTAGTTGTCGGTTTTGCCAAGGTCTTCTTAAGACCCCTGTCTTTCACAACTTGCCAAGACGAGGACTTCTTAATACTGGTCCCGTCAGTCCTTCTTAATGAGGTCCCGTCAACACTGGCCTCCTCCTTCGTTTCCTCCCGAAGTCCCAGCCGTCGCACCTCCTCCCGCAGGTAATCCATCTCTGCTCTCAGAGCTCCGACCATACTCACCAAATCCCTCACTAATCCCTCCATTATTGCAATAATAATGTTATTAGAATCGGAGCTCCAGCTAGCACAACCTCTCACTGTGACTGCACGTGACTAACTTGAAGTCTAAGAAACAAAATAAACGAGTTAAATGCTCTTGTCTACAGAAAAAATAGATATTATTGCACTTACCGAAACATAGATGAATGTAGAAAATAGAGAAATAATAGCTGAATATCAAATAAATGGATTTAAACTATTTCACACTGATAGATATATTAGACGAGGAGGGGGAGTAGCCATATATGTTAGGGACAATTTGAAATGTTGTCTCAAAGAGGGAATCAAAACTGAGCTACACACAGAAACTATTTGGAAAGAATTAAACAAAAAAGAAAATAATATTATAATAGGAATTATATATAGGCCACTAAATTTAGACAGAATGGAAGCAAAGCATCTATGGGATGAAATATCTAGAGAATCTAGATCTAACAGTATTTATGTCATGGGTGACTTTAATTTTAGTGGAATAAACTGGTAAACAAAACAAGGAATAATGAAGCAGAAGATTTTCTAGAATTAATTGACGATTGCTTTCTTATGCAACACATTAAGGAACCAACGCGGGGAAGTAATATTTTAGATTTAGTGTTAACTAACAATGAAGCACAAATTAAGGACATCGAAATAGGGAGTGAGCTAGGGAACAGTGATCATAAATAAATCAGATTAACATAGAATGGAATAGATCTGTAGGAGAAAATTCTGTTAAAGTGCCTGATTTTCGAAAAGCTGATTTCAATAGACTAGGAGATATTTTGGGTCAATTTGATTGGAATGACTTGGGTATGGAGTGGGGGCTGGTCTTAAAGCTAGACGTGAACCCAGCGACAGGTGACGTAAAAGGGGTTTTCGATGTGGATTCCAAATATAACCTATTTAAAAATATTCTAAGCAAAGCCCGGGAATGTAGTATACCATATAAATTGAATAGATCGAATACTAATGATCCAAAGTGTATAACAAAGGATCTGAAGAACCTTATAGGAAAAGAGAGCGTGGTACAAAAGGATTAAGAATGGGGAAGTCAGTTTAGAACAGGAATTCGTACAACTGGTTAGAAATACTACAAAAGAAATAAGGAAAGCAAAAAGAAACTATGAAGTTCGCATTGCAGAGCAAGCGAAGACAAATCCTAAAGGGGTTTTGCAGTTATTCCAGACAAAGATTAAGGAAAAGATAGGTTCATTAAAAACTGAGACAGGGCAAATAACAGATAATGATGAAGAGATGAGTAGTAATTTTAATAAATATTTTATATATTTGGATTGCGAAAGGGATCTGGGAGTTATGATTAGTAAGAATTTAAAACAAAAGGATCAATGCATAAATGTTCGTAATAAGGCAAATCGGACACTTGGATTTATTAATCGCAGCGTTAGTAACAAGACACCTGGTGTGGTTCTCAAGCTATATCTTGCTCTAGTTAGGCCCCATTTAGATTATGTAGTTCAGTTTTGGTCGCCATATTATAGAATGGATATAAATTCACTTGAACGTGTCCAGCGTAGGATAAGAACATAAGAACATAAGAACAAAGGTAACTGCAGAAGGCCTATTGGCCCATACGAGGCAGCTCCTATTCTATAACCACCCAATCCCACTCATATACTTGTCCAACCCGTGCTTGAAACAATCGAGGGACCCCACCTCCACAATGTTACGCGGCAATTGGTTCCACAAATCAACAACCCTGTTACTGAACCAGTATTTACCCAAGTCTTTCCTAAATCTAAACTTATCCAATTTATATCCATTGTTTCGTGTTCTGTCCTGTGTTGATACTTTTAATACCCTATTAATATCCCCCCGGTTATGTCCATTCATCCACTTGTAAACCTCTATCATGTCACCCCTAACTCTTCGCCTTTCCAGTGAATGCAACTTAAGCTTTGTTAATCTTTCTTCATATGAAAGATTTCTAATTTGGGGAATTAACTTAGTCATCCTACGCTGGACACGTTCAAGTGAATTTATATCCATTCTATAATATGGCGACCAAAACTGAACTGCATAATCTAAATGGGGCCTAACTAGAGCAAGATATAGCTTGAGAACCACACCAGGTGTCTTGTTACTAACGCTGCGATTAATAAATCCAAGTGTCCGATTTGCCTTATTACGAACATTTATGCATTGATCCTTTTGTTTTAAATTCTTACTAATCATAACTCCCAGATCCCTTTCGCAATCCGACTTCGCAATCACAACACCATCTAGCTCGTATCTTGTAACTCTATCATCATTACCTAACCTCAGAACTTTACATTTATCAGCATTAAACTGCATCTGCCAATCCTTTGACCATTTCAAAACCCTATCTAGATCAACTTGAAGTGATAGTGAGTCCTCCTCCGAATTAATTTCCCTACCGATTTTCGTATCATCGGCAAATTTGCAAATGTTGCTACTCAAACCTGAATCTAAATCATTTATATATATTATAAACAACAGAGGTCCCAGGACAGAGCCTTGAGGCACTCCACTTACAACATTTTCCCACTCTGACTTGATTCCATTTATACTAACTCTCTGTTTCCTTTGGTATAGCCATGCCCTAATCCAGCTTAATATAGCACCCCCAATACCATGAGACTATTTTTTTAATCAGTCTTTCATGTGGCACTGTATCAAAAGCTTTGCTAAAGTCAAGGTATACAACATCGCAATCCTTACCACTATCAACTGCCTCAACAATGCTAGAATAAAAAGATAACAAATTTGTTAAACATGAACGGCCATTTATAAAACCATGTTGCGACTCAATTATTAATTTATGTTTTTCAAGGATGACTAAGTTAATTCCCCAAATTAGAAATCTTTCATATGAAGAAAGATTAACAAAGCTTAAGTTGCATTCACTGGAAAGGCGAAGAGTTAGGGGTGACATGATAGAGGTTTACAAGTGGATGAATGGACATAACCGGGGGGATATTAATAGGGTATTAAAAGTATCAACACAGGACAGAACACGAAACAATGGGTATAAATTGGATAAGTTTAGATTTAGGAAAGACTTGGGTAAATACTGGTTCAGTAACAGGGTTGTTGATTTGTGGAACCAATTGCCGCGTAACATTGTGGAGGTGGGGTCCCTCGATTGTTTCAAGCACGGGTTGGACAAGTATATGAGTGGGATTGGGTGGTTATAGAATAGGAGCTGCCTCGTATGGGCCAATAGGCCTTCTGCAGTTACCTTTGTTCTTATGTTCTTATGTTCTTATATCTGTATTTACTAAAGAGGAACTTAACAATATGCCTTTCAGCCGAACAAGTCTATGTGGGTGGGGACGAGGACAGGTTGACTAGTTTAGCAGTTACCAGGAAGGATGCAATTAAACAAATAGTAAAACTCAAACCAAACAAATCCCCAGGGCCGGATGAAGTGTTTGACAGGGTGCTTAAAGAATGCAAAGAGGAGCTTTGCAACCCACTGTCTACCATATTTAATAAATCAATAGAGTCAGGCAGAGTGCCAGAGTTATAGAAAGTTGGTTATGTGATACTAGTTTTTAGGAAAGGAGATAGATCACTTGCCAATCTATCGGCCAATTAGCCTAAAGTCTATTGTGGGAAAGTTACTCGAATCGATAAATGCAAATAAAATTCGTCTTTATCTTGAAAAACATAAATTAATAAATGAATCGCAACAGTTTTATAAGTGGCTGTTCATGTTTACCAAATTTGTTATCTTTCTATTCTAGCATAGTTGAGTCAGTTGATAGTGGTAGGGATTGTGAAAATTTGCAACATTTGCAAATTTGCCGATGATACAAAAATCGGTAGTGAAATTAATTCAGAAGAAGACTCACTATCATTTCAAGTTGATGTAAATAGGGTTTTGAAATGGTCACTTTGAAATGGCCTCACCAGAGCAAGATATAAGAACATAAGAACAAAGGTAACTGCAGAAGGCCTATTGGCCCATACGAGGCAGCTCCTATTCTATAACCACCCAATCCCACTCATATACTTGTCCAACCCGCGCTTGAAACAATCGAGGGACCCCACCTCCACAATATTACGCGGCAATTGGTTCCACAATTCAACAACCCTGTTACTGAACCAGTATTTACCCAAGTCTTTCCTAAATCTAAACTTATCAAATTTATACCCATTGTTTCGTGTTCTGTCTTGTGTTGATACTTTTAATACCCTATTAATATCCCCTTTGTTATGTCCATTCACCCACTTGTAAACCTCTATCATGTCACCCCTAACTCTTCGCCTTTCCAGTGAATGCAACTTAAGCTTTGTTAATCTTTCTTCATATGAAAGATTTCTAATTTTGGGAATTAACTTAGTCATCCTACGCTGGACACGTTCAAGTGAATTTATATCCATTCTATAATATGGCGACCAAAACTGAACTGCATAATCTAAATGGGGCCTAACTAGAGCAAGATATAGCTTGAGAACCACACCAGGTGTCTTGTTACTAACGCTGCGATTAATAAATCCAATAAATACAGATACAAAATATTTATTAAAAATACTACTCATCTCTTCATCACTATCCGTTATTTGACCTGCCTCAGTTTTTAATGGACCTATCCTTTCCCTAGTCTTAGTACGATATAACTGAAAAAACCCTTTAGGATTTGTCTTTGCTTGCCCTTCTATGCGAACTTCATAGTTTCTTTTTGCTTTCCTTATCTCTTTTTTAACATTTCTAACCAGTTGTACGAATTTCTGTTCTAAAGTGACCTCCCCATTTTTAATCCTTTTGTACCAAGCTCTCTTTTTACCTATAAGTTTCTTCAAGTTATATCGTACTAAGGAACCAATGCGGGAAAATAATATTTTAGATTTAGTGTTAACTAACAGGGAAACACAAATTAATGACATCGAAATAGGGAGTGAGCTAGGGAACAGTGATCACAAAGTAATTAGATTTAGCATAGAATGGAATAGACCTGTAGGAGAAAATTCTGTTAAAGTGCCAGATTTTCGAAAAGCTGATTTTAATAGCCTAAGAAATTTTTTGGGTCAAATAGATTGGAAACTCTTGGGTATGGGCCGGTCATAGAGCGAGACATGAACCCAGCGATAGGTGACGTAAAAGGGGATTTCGATGTGGATTTAATATATAACTTATTTAAGAATATTCTAAACAAAGCACAGGAACGTAGTATACCATACAAATTGAATAGGTCGAATACTAATGACCCAAAGTGGATAACAAATAATTTAACATAAGAACATAAGAACAAAGGTAACTGCAGAAGGCCTATTGGCCCATACGAGGCAGCTCCTATTCTATAACCACCCAATCCCACTCATATACTTGTCCAACCCGTGCTTGAAACAATCGAGGGACCCCACCTCCACAATGTTACACGGCAATTGGTTCCACAAATCAACAACCCTGTTACTGAACCAGTATTTACCCAAGTCTTTCCTAAATCTAAACTTATCCAATTTATATCCATTGTTTCGTGTTCTGTCCTGTGTTGATACTTTTAATACCCTATTAATATCCCCCCGGTTATGTCCATTCATCCACTTGTAAACCTCTATCATGTCACCCCTAACTCTTCGCCTTTCCAGTGAATGCAACTTAAGCTTTGTTAATCTTTCTTCATATGAAAGATTTCTAATTTGGGGAATTAACTTAGTCATCCTACGCTGGACACGTTCAAGTGAATTTATATCCATTCTATAATATGGCGACCAAAACTGAACTGCATAATCTAAATGGGGCCTAACTAGAGCAAGATATAGCTTGAGAACCACACCAGGTGTCTTGTTACTAACGCTGCGATTAATAAATCCAAGTGTCCGATTTGCCTTATTACGAACATTTATGCATTGATCCTTTTGTTTTAAATTTTTACTAATCATAACTCCCAGATCCCTTTCGCAATCCGACTTCGCAATCACAACACCATCTAGCTCGTATCTTGTAACTCTATCATCATTACCTAACCTCAGAACTTTACATTTATCAGCATTAAACTGCATCTGCCAATCCTTTGACCATTTCAAAACCCTATCTAGATCAACTTGAAGTGATAGTGAGTCCTCCTCCGAATTAATTTCCCTACCGATTTTCGTATCATCGGCAAATTTGCAAATGTTGCTACTCAAACCTGAATCTAAATCATTTATATATATTATAAACAACAGAGGTCCCAGGACAGAGCCTTGAGGCACTCCACTTACAACATTTTCCCACTCTGACTTGATTCCATTTATACTAACTCTCTGTTTCCTTTGTACTAACTCTCTGTTTCCTTTGAGAAACCTTAAAGAACCTTATAGGTAAAAAGAGAGCTTGGTACAAAAGGATTAAGAATGGGGAAGTCAGGTTAGAACAGGAATTCATACAACTGGTTAGAAATGTTAAACAAGAGATTAGGAAAGCAAAAAGAAACTATGAAGTTCGCATAGCAGAGCAAGCAAAGTCAAATCCTAAAGGGTTTTTTCAGTTATATCGAACTAAGACTAGGGAAAGGATAGGTCCATTAAAATCTGAGACAGGTCAAATAACGGATAATGACAAGGAGATGAGTAGTATTTTTAACAAATATTTTATATCTGTATTTACTAAAGAAGAACATAACAATATGCCTTCAGCCTAACAAGTCTATGTGGGTGGGGATGAGGACAGGTTGACTAGTTTAGCAGTTACCAGCGAGGATGTAATTAAACAATTAGAAAAACTAAAACCAAACAAATCCCCAGGGCCATAAGAACATAAGAACAAAGGTAACTGCAGAAGGCCTATTGGCCCATACGAGGCAGCTCCTATTCTATAACCACCCAATCCCACTCATAAGAACATAAGAACATAAGAACAAAGGTAACTGCAGAAGGCCTATTGGCCCATACGAGGCAGCTCCTATTCTATAACCACCCAATCCCACTCATATACTTGTCCAACCCGCGCTTGAAACAATCGAGGGACCCCACCTCCACCACGTTACGCGGCAATTGGTTCCACAAATCTACAACCCTGTTACTGAACCAGTATTTACCCAAGTCTTTCCTAAATCTAAACTTCTCCAATTTATACCCATTGTTTCGTGTTCTGTCCTGTGTTGATACTTTTAATACCCTATTAATATCCCCCTTGTTATGTCCATTCACCCACTTGTAAACCTCTATCATGTCGCCCCTAACTCTTCGCCTTTCCAGTGAATGCAACTTAAGCTTAGTTAATCTTTCTTCATATGAAAGATTTCTAATTTGGGGAATTAACTTAGTCATCCTACGCTGGACACGTTCAAGTGAATTTATATCCATTCTATAATATGGCGACCAAAACTGAACTGCATAATCTAAATGGGGCCTAACTAGAGCAAGATATAGCTTGAGAACCACACCAGGTGTCTTGTTACTAACGCTGCGATTAATAAATCCAAGTGTCCGATTTGCCTTATTACGAACATTTATGCATTGATCCTTATGTTTTAAATTCTTACTAATCATAACTCCCAGATCCCTTTCGCAATCCGACTTCGCAATCACAACACCATCTAGCTCGTATCTTGTAACTCTATCATCATTACCTAACCTCAGAACTTTACATTTATCAGCATTAAACTGCATCTGCCAATCCTTTGACCATTTCAAAACCCTATCTAGATCAACAAAGGGCCGGATGAAGTGTTTGCCAAGGTGCTTAAAGAATGCAAAGAGGAGCTTTCCGAGCCACTGTCTACCATATTTAATAAATCAATAGAGTCAGGCAGAGTGCCAGAGTCATGGAAGGTAGCTAATATGGTACCAATTTTTAAGAAAGGAGATAAATCACTTAAGAACATAAGAACATAAGAACAAAGGTAACTGCAGAAGGCCTATTGGCCCATGCGAGGCAGCTCCTATTCTATAACCACCCAATCCCACTCATATACTTGTCCAACCCGTGCTTGAAACAATCGAGGGACCCCACCTCCACAATGTTACGCGGCAATTGGTTCCACAAATCAACAACCCTGTTACTGAACCAGTATTTACCCAAGTCTTTCCTAAATCTAAACTTATCCAATTTATACCCATTGTTTCGTGTTCTGTCCTGTGTTGATACTTTTAATACCCTATTAATATCCCCCCGGTTATGTCCATTCATCCACTTGTAAACCTCTATCATGTCACCCCTAACTCTTCGCCTTTCCAGTGAATGCAACTTAAGCTTTGTTAATCTTTCTTCATATGAAAGATTTCTAATTTGGGGAATTAACTTAGTCATCCTACGCTGGACACGTTCAAGTGAATTTATATCCATTCTATAATATGGCGACCAAAACTGAACTGCATAATCTAAATGGGGCCTAACTAGAGCAAGATATAGCTGGAGAACCACACCAGGTGTCTTGTTACTAACGCTGCGATTAATAAATCCAAGTGTCCGATTTGCCTTATTACGAACATTTATGCATTGATCCTTTTGTTTTAAATTCTTACTAATCATAACTCCCAGATCCCTTTCGCAATCCGACTTCGCAATCACAACACCATCTAGCTCGTATCTTGTAACTCTATCATCATTACCTAACCTCAGAACTTTACATTTATCAGCATTAAACTGCATCTGCCAATCCTTTGACCATTTCAAAACCCTATCTAGATCAACTTGAAGTGATAGTGAGTCCTCCTCCGAATTAATTTCCCTACCGATTTTCGTATCATCGGCAAATTTGCAAATGTTGCTACTCAAACCTGAATCTAAATCATTTATATATATTATAAACAACAGAGGTCCCAGGACAGAGCCTTGAGGCACTCCACTTACAACATTTTCCCACTCTGACTTGATTCCATTTATACTAACTCTCTGTTTCCTTTGGTATAGCCATGCCCTAATCCAGCTTAATATAGCACCCCCAATACCATGAGACTCTATCTTTTTAATCAGTCTTTCATGTGGCACTGTATCAAAAGCTTTGCTAAAGTCAAGGTATACAACATCGCAATCCTTACCACTATCAACTGCCTCAACAATGCTAGAATAAAAAGATAACAAATTTGTTAAACATGAACGGCCATTTATAAAACCATGTTGCGACTCAATTATTAATTTATGTTTTTCAAGATGAAGACGAATTTTATTTGCTATTATAGTCAAACTATCAAACTATAGACAAAACTTGTGTCAAACTATCGGCCAATTAGCCTAACGTCTATTGTGGGAAAGTTACTTGAATCAATAATTGCAAATACAATTCGTCTCCATATTGAAAAACATAAATTAATAAATGAGTCGCAACATGGTTTTACAAATGGCCGTTCATGTTTAACAAACATGTTCACAAGTTCATGTTTAACTTAACATGTTCTTAAGTCAGAGTTGGAAAATGTTGTAAGTGGAGTGCCTCAAGGCTCTGTCTTGGGACCTCAGTTGTTTATAATATATATAAATGATTTAGATTCAGGTTTGAGTAGCAACATTTGCAAATTTGCCGATGATACGAAAATCGGTAGGGAAATTAATTCGGAGGAGGACTCACTATCACTTCAAGTTGATCTAGAGAGGGTTTTGAAATGGTCAAAGGATTGGCAGATGCAGTTTAATGCTGATAAATGTAAAGTTCTGAGGTTAGGTAATGATGATAGAGTTACAAGATACGAGCTAGATGGTGTTGAGATTGCGAAGTCGGATTGCGAAAGGGATCTGGGAGTTATGATTAGTAAGAATTTCAAACAAAAGGATCAATGCATAAATGTTCGTAATAAGGCAAATCGGACACATGGATTTATTAATCGCAGCGTTAGTAACAAGACACCTGGTGTGGTTCTCAAGCTATATCTTGCTCTAGTTAGGCCCCATTTAGATTTTGCAGTTCAGTTTTGGTCGCCATATTATAGAATGGATATAAATTCACTTGAACGTGTCCAGCGTAGGATGACAAAGTTAATTCCCCAAATTAGAAATCTTTCATATGAAGAAAGAATAACAAAGATTAAGTTGCATTCACTGGAAAGGCGAAGAGTTAGGGGTGACATGATAGAGGTTTACAAGTGGGTGAATGGACATAACAAAGGGGATATTAATAGGGTATTAAAAGTATCAACACAAGACAGAACACGAAACAATGGGTATAAATTGGATAAGTTTAGATTTAGGAAAGACTTGGGTAAATACTGGTTCAGTAACAGGGTTGTTGATTTGTGGAACC
This sequence comes from Procambarus clarkii, assembly GCF_040958095.1. Lineage (NCBI taxonomy): Eukaryota > Metazoa > Arthropoda > Malacostraca > Decapoda > Cambaridae > Procambarus > Procambarus clarkii. The sequence continues at coordinate 7,884,914 of NC_091207.1, forward strand.
AATTGCCGCGTAACATTGTGGAGGTGGGGTCCCTCGATTGTTTCAAGCATGGGTTGGACATGTATATGAGTGGGATTGGGTGGTTATAAATAGGAGCTGCCTCGTATGGGCCAATAGGCCTTCTGCAGTTGCCTTTGTTCTTATGTTCAAATTTGCTAACTTTTTATTCCAGCATAGTTGAGGCAGTTGATAGTGGTAAGGATTGTGATGTTGTGTACCTTGACTTTAGCAAAGCTTTTGATACAGTGCCACATGAAAGACTAATTAAAAAAATAGAAGCTCATGGTATTGGGGGTGCTATAATAACTTGGATTAGGGCATGGCTATACCAAAGGAAACAGAGAGTTAGTATAAATGGGGTTAATTTGTACAACTGGTTAGAAATGTTAAAAAAGAGATAAGGAAAGCAAAAAGAAACTATGAAGTTCGCATAGCAGGGCAAGCAAAGACAAATCCTAAAGGGTTTTTTCAGTTATATCGTACTAAGACTAGGGAAAGGATAGGTCCATTAAAAACTGAGACAGGTCAAATAACAGATAGTGATGAAGAGATGAGTAGTATTTTTAATAAATATTTTGTATCTGTATTTACTAAAGAGGAACTTAACAATATGCCTTCAGCCGAACAAGTCTATGTGGGTGGGGACGAGGACAGGTTGACGAGTTTAGCAGTTACCAGGGAGGATGTTCTTAAACAAATAGTAAAACTCAAACCAAACAAATCCCCAGGGCCGGATGAAGTGTTTGCTAGGGTGCCTAAAGAATGCAAAGAGGAGCTTTGTGACCCACTGTCAACCATATTTAATAAATCAATAGAGTCAGGCAGAGTGCCAGAGTTTTGGAAAGTTGCTAATGTGATACCAGTTTTTAAGAAAGGAGATAGATCACTTGCGTCTAACTATCGACCAATTAGCCTAACGTCTATTGTGGGAAAGTTACTCGAATCTATAATAGCAAATAAAATTCGTCTTCATCTTGAAAAACATAAATTAATAATTGAGTCGCAACATGGTTTTATAAATGGCCGTTCATGTTTAACAAATTTGTTATCTTTTTATTCTAGCATTGTTGAGGCAGTTGATAAGAACATAAGAACATAAGAACAAAGGTAACTGCAGAAGGCCTATTGGCCCATACGAGGCAGCTCCTATTCTATAACCACCCAATCCCGCTCATATACTTGTCCAACCCGTGCTTGAAACAATCGAGGGACCCCACCTCCACAATGTTACGCGGCAATTGGTTCCACAAATCAACAACCCTGTTACTGAACCAGTATTTACCCAAGTCTTTCCTAAATCTAAACTTATCCAATTTATATCCATTGTTTCGTGTTCTGTCCTGTGTTGATACTTTTAATACCCTATTAATATCCCCCCGGTTATGTCCATTCATCCACTTGTAAACCTCTATCATGTCACCCCTAACTCTTCGCCTTTCCAGTGAATGCAACTTAAGCTTTGTTAATCTTTCTTCATATGAAAGATTTCTAATTTGGGGAATTAACTTAGTCATCCCACGTTCAAGTGAATTTATATCCATTCTATAATATGGCGACCAAAACTGAACTGCATAATCTAAATGGGGCCTAACTAGAGCAAGATATAGCTGGAGAACCACACCAGGTGTCTTGTTACTAACGCTGCGATTAATAAATCCAAGTGTCCGATTTGCCTTATTACGAACATTTATGCATTGATCCTTTTGTTTTAAATTCTTACTAATCATAACTCCCAGATCCCTTTCGCAATCCGACTTCGCAATCACAACACCATCTAGCTCGTATCTTGTAACTCTATCATCATTACCTAACCTCAGAACTTTACATTTATCAGCATTAAACTGCATCTGCCAATCCTTTGACCATTTCAAAACCCTATCTAGATCAACTTGAAGTGATAGTGAGTCCTCCTCCGAATTAATTTCCCTACCGATTTTCGTATCATCGGCAAATTTGCAAATGTTGCTACTCAAACCTGAATCTAAATCATTTATATATATTATAAACAACAGAGGTCCCAGGACAGAGCCTTGAGGCACTCCACTTACAACATTTTCCCACTCTGACTTGATTCCATTTATACTAACTCTCTGTTTCCTTTGGTATAGCCATGCCCTAATCCAGCTTAATATAGCACCCCCAATACCATGAGACTCTATTTTTTTAATCAGTCTTTCATGTGGCACTGTATCAAAAGCTTTGCTAAAGTCAAGGTATACAACATCGCAATCCTTACCACTATCAACTGCCTCAACAATGCTAGAATAAAAAGATAACAAATTTGTTAAACATGAACGGCCATTTATAAAACCATGTTGCGACTCAATTATTAATTTATGTTTTTCATAAATTGGATAAGTTTAGATTTAGGAAAGACTTGGGTAAATACTGGTTCAGTAACAGGGTTGTTGATTTGTGGAACCAATTGCCGCGTAACATTGTGGAGGTGGGGTCCCTCGATTGTTTCAAGCACGGGTTGGACAAGTATATGAGTGGGATTGGGTGGTTATAGAATAGGAGCTGCCTCGTATGGGCCAATAGGCCTTCTGCAGTTACCTTTGTTCTTATGTTCTTATGTTCTTGATTTGTGGAACCAATTGCCGCGTAACATTGTGGAGGTGGGGTCCCTCGATTGTTTCAAGCACGGGTTGGACAAGTATATGAGTGGGATTGGGTGGTTATAGAATAGGAGCTGCCTCGTATGGGCCAATAGGCCTTCTGCAGTTACCTTTGTTCTTATGTTCTTATGTTCTCATGTTAGGTAATGATGATAGAGTTACAAGATACGAGCTAGATGGTGTTGTGATTGCGAAGTCGGATTGCGAAAGGGATCTGGGAGTTATGATTAGTAAGAATTTAAAACAAAAGGATCAATGCATAAATGTTCGTAATAAGGCAAATCGGACACTTGGATTTATTAATCGCAGCGTTAGTAACAAGACACCTGGTGTGGTTCTCAAGCTATATCTTGCTCTAGTTAGGCCCCATTTAGATTATGCAGTTCAGTTTTGGTCGCCATATTATAGAATGGATATAAATTCACTTGAACGTGTCCAGCGTAGGATGACAAAGTTAATTCCCCAAATTAGAAATCTTTCATATGAAGAAAGAATAACAAAGATTAAGTTGCATTCACTGGAAAGGCGAAGAGTTAGGGGTGACATGATAGAGGTTTACAAGTGGGTGAATGGACATAACAAAGGGGATATTAATAGGGTATTAAAAGTATCAACACAAGACAGAACACGAAACAATGGGTATAAATTGGATAAGTTTAGATTTAGGAAAGACTTGGGTAAATACTGGTTCAGTAACAGGGTTGTTGATTTGTGGAACCAATTGCCGCGTAACATTGTGGAGGTGGGGTCCCTCGATTGTTTCAAGCATGGGTTGGACATGTATATGAGTGGGATTGGGTGGTTATAAATAGTAGCTGCCTCGTATGGGCCAATAGGCCTTCTGCAGTTGCCTTTGTTCTTATGTTCAAATTTGCTAACTTTTTATTCCAGCATAGTTGAGGCAGTTGATAGTGGTAAGGATTGTGATGTTGTGTACCTTGACTTTAGCAAAGCTTTTGATACAGTGCCACATGAAAGACTAATTAAAAAAATAGAAGCTCATGGTATTGGGGGTGCTATAATAACTTGGATTAGGGCATGGCTATACCAAAGGAAACAGAGAGTTAGTATAAATGGGGTTAATTTGTACAACTGGTTAGAAATGTTAAAAAAGAGATAAGGAAAGCAAAAAGAAACTATGAAGTTCGCATAGCAGGGCAAGCAAAGACAAATCCTAAAGGGTTTTTTCAGTTATATCGTACTAAGACTAGGGAAAGGATAGGTCCATTAAAAACTGAGACAGGTCAAATAACAGATAGTGATGAAGAGATGAGTAGTATTTTTAATAAATATTTTGTATCTGTATTTACTAAAGAGGAACTTAACAATATGCCTTCAGCCGAACAAGTCTATGTGGGTGGGGACGAGGACAGGTTGACGAGTTTAGCAGTTACCAGGGAGGATGTTCTTAAACATCCTCCCTGGTTCTGTTATATCATCATAGCAATATGGAAGTTGTAGTTAAGGACCTGGTGACTCTAGTGGGAGCCCTGAGGACAGAGTTGGACTCTCTGCGGGAGGAGGTGCGTCAGCTGAAAGAACAACGAGAAGTAACGAAGGAGGAGACCAGCAGTAAAGGGACCTCGTCTTGGAGAGTTACGAAAGACAGGGGCCTTAAGAAGACTTTGATAAAGCCGCCTTCAAACGCCATAGCAACTTCAAATTCATTTGACGTTTTGGAGGACGAGTGCTGTGGAGAGACTGTGGATCGCGCAAAAGGGAAAGCAACGAAGAGAAAGGAAGCGCAGGCCCCTCTGAAAGTAAAGGAAGTACCTAAGCAAACATTAGTTGTGGGAGATTCCCAGATAAGGTATTTGGATAGAACGTTTTGTGCTAGAGATAGGGGGAACAGGTTAAGGGTTTGCTATCCCGGAGCTGGCATTGGTGATATTATAAACAACATGAATGATATTATGGCTGGTAATGGGAACAATCCCATTATTTGCATTAGCGTGGGAGGAAATGATGTTGGTCGAGTCAGGAGTGAGGAACTGATTCAGAGGTATAAAACAGCCATAGAGTTAGTTAGGAGCAAGGGAGGAATCCCGATCATATGTGGCATTCTTCCAAGAAAGGGAGTGGGAAATGAATGGATATCGAGGGCACTTGGTGTCAATTGCCGGCTGGAAAGATATTGCAAATCAAATGCAATATCTTTCATAGATAACTGGGAACACTTCTATGGAAGAAATGAAATGTATGCTCGTGATGGGGTGCATCTATCGAGAGCTGGGGTTGTTGCTGTTGCGAACTCGCTAGAAGAAGTGGTTAGAGGTGTTTGTTTGGGTTTAAACTGTTAGTAGATAGAGGTATGGGAATAGATTTGGAGGAAGGAGGTAATAAAAGTATGTGTTTGTGGGAGAAAGGAATTGGCAAAATGATCAGGGAAAGAGAAGGTCCGCAAAATAACAATTCACTTAGGGTATATTACACTAACAGTAGAAGTCTAAGAAATAAAATTAACGAATTAAATGCTCTTGTCTGCACAGAAAAAATAGATATTATTGCACTTACCGAAACGTGGATGAATGTAGAAAATAGAGAACTATTAGCTGAATATCAAATATATGGATTTAAACTATTTCACACAGATAGATATATTAGACGAGGAGGTGGAGTAGCCATATATGTTAGGGACAATTTGAAATGTAGTCTCAAAGAGGGAATCAAAACAGAGCCACACACAGAAACTATTTGGATTGAATTAAACGAAAAAGCTAATAATATTATAATAGGAGTAATATATAGGCCACCAAATTTAGACAGAATGGAAGCAAAGCATCTATGGGATGAAATATCTAGAGCATCTAGATCTAACAGTATTTATGTCATGGGTGACTTTAATTTTAGCGGAATAAACTGGTTGAACAAAACAGGGAATAGTGAAGCAGAAGATTTTCTAGAATTAATTGACGATTGCTTTCTTACGCAACACATTAAGGAACCAACACGGGAAAATAATATTTTAGATTTAGTGTTAACTAACAGGGAAACGCAAATTAATGACATCGAAATAGGGAGTGAGCTAGGGAGCAGTGATCACAAAGAAATCAGATTTAGCATAGAATGGAATAGACCAGTAGGAGAAAATTCTGTTAAAGTGCCAGATTTTCGAAAAGCTGATTTTAATAGCCTAAGAAATTTTTTGGGTCAAATTGATTGGAAAGGCTTGGGTATGGGGTGTGGGCCGGTCTTGGAGCGAGACATGAACCCAGCGATAGGTGACTTAAATGGGGATTTCGACGTGGATTCAATATATAACTTATTTAAGAATATTCTAAACAAAGCACAGGAACGTAGTATACCATACAAATTGAATAGATCGTATACTAATGACCCAAAGTGGATAACAAAGAATTTGAAGAACCTTATAGGTAAAAAGAGAGCTTGGTACAAAAGGATTAAAAATGGGGAGGTCACTTTAGAACAGGAATTCGTACAACTGGTTAGAAATGTTAAAAAAGAGATAAGGAAAGCAAAAAGAAACTATGAAGTTCGCATAGCAGGGCAAGCAAAGACAAATCCTAAAGGGTTTTTTCAGTTATATCGTACTAAGACTAGGGAAAGGATAGGTCCATTAAAAACTGAGACAGGTCAAATAACAGATAGTGATGAAGAGATGAGTAGTATTTTTAATAAATATTTTGTATCTGTATTTACTAAAGAGGAACTTAACAATATGCCTTCAGCCGAACAAGTCTATGTGGGTGGGGACGAGGACAGGTTGACGAGTTTAGCAGTTACCAGGGAGGATGTTCTTAAACAAATAGTAAAACTCAAACCAAACAAATCCCCAGGGCCGGATGAAGTGTTTGCTAGGGTGCTTAAAGAATGCAAAGAGGAGCTTTGTGACCCACTGTCAACCATATTTAATAAATCAATAGAGTCAGGCAGAGTGCCAGAGTTTTGGAAAGTTGCTAATGTGATACCAGTTTTTAAGAAAGGAGATAGATCACTTGCGTCTAACTATCGACCAATTAGCCTAACGTCTATTGTGGGAAAGTTACTCGAATCTATAATAGCAAATAAAATTCGTCTTCATCTTGAAAAACATAAATTAATAATTGAGTCGCAACATGGTTTTATAAATGGCCGTTCATGTTTAACAAATTTGTTATCTTTTTATTCTAGCATTGTTGAGGCAGTTGATAGTGGTAAGGATTGCGATGTTGTATACCTTGACTTTAGCAAAGCTTTTGATACAGTGCCACATGAAAGACTGATTAAAAAAATAGAGTCTCATGGTATTGGGGGTGCTATATTAAGCTGGATTAGGGCATGGCTATACCAAAGGAAACAGAGAGTTAGTATAAATGGAATCAAGTCAGAGTGGGAAAATGTTGTAAGTGGAGTGCCTCAAGGCTCTGTCCTGGGACCTCTGTTGTTTATAATATATATAAATGATTTAGATTCAGGTTTGAGTAGCAACATTTGCAAATTTGCCGATGATACGAAAATCGGTAGGGAAATTAATTCGGAGGAGGACTCACTATCACTTCAAGTTGATCTAGATAGGGTTTTGAAATGGTCAAAGGATTGGCAGATGCAGTTTAATGCTGATAAATGTAAAGTTCTGAGGTTAGGTAATGATGATAGAGTTACAAGATACGAGCTAGATGGTGTTGTGATTGCGAAGTCGGATTGCGAAAGGGATCTGGGAGTTATGATTAGTAAGAATTTAAAACAAAAGGATCAATGCATAAATGTTCGTAATAAGGCAAATCGGACACTTGGATTTATTAATCGCAGCGTTAGTAACAAGACACCTGGTGTGGTTCTCAAGCTATATCTTGCTCTAGTTAGGCCCCATTTAGATTATGCAGTTCAGTTTTGGTCGCCATATTATAGAATGGATATAAATTCACTTGAACGTGTCCAGCGTAGGATGACTAAGTTAATTCCCCAAATTAGAAATCTTTCATATGAAGAAAGATTAACAAAGCTTAAGTTGCATTCACTGGAAAGGCGAAGAGTTAGGGGTGACATGATAGAGGTTTACAAGTGGATGAATGGACATAACCGGGGGGATATTAATAGGGTATTAAAAGTATCAACACAGGACAGAACACGAAACAATGGATATAAATTGGATAAGTTTAGATTTAGGAAAGACTTGGGTAAATACTGGTTCAGTAACAGGGTTGTTGATTTGTGGAACCAATTGCCGCGTAACATTGTGGAGGTGGGGTCCCTCGATTGTTTCAAGCACGGGTTGGACAAGTATATGAGTGGGATTGGGTGGTTATAGAATAGGAGCTGCCTCGTATGGGCCAATAGGCCTTCTGCAGTTACCTTTGTTCTTATGTTCTTATGTTCTTAAACAAATAGTAAAACTCAAACCAAACAAATCCCCAGGGCCGGATGAAGTGTTTGCTAGGGTGCCTAAAGAATGCAAAGAGGAGCTTTGTGACCCACTGTCAACCATATTTAATAAATCAATAGAGTCAGGCAGAGTGCCAGAGTTTTGGAAAGTTGCTAATGTGATACCAGTTTTTAAGAAAGGAGATAGATCACTTGCGTCTAACTATCGACCAATTAGCCTAACGTCTATTGTGGGAAAGTTACTCGAATCTATAATAGCAAATAAAATTCGTCTTCATCTTGAAAAACATAAATTAATAATTGAGTCGCAACATGGTTTTATAAATGGCCGTTCATGTTTAACAAATTTGTTATCTTTTTATTCTAGCATTGTTGAGGCAGTTGATAAGAACATAAGAACATAAGAACAAAGGTAACTGCAGAAGGCCTATTGGCCCATACGAGGCAGCTCCTATTCTATAACCACCCAATCCCGCTCATATACTTGTCCAACCCGTGCTTGAAACAATCGAGGGACCCCACCTCCACAATGTTACGCGGCAATTGGTTCCACAAATCAACAACCCTGTTACTGAACCAGTATTTACCCAAGTCTTTCCTAAATCTAAACTTATCCAATTTATATCCATTGTTTCGTGTTCTGTCCTGTGTTGATACTTTTAATACCCTATTAATATCCCCCCGGTTATGTCCATTCATCCACTTGTAAACCTCTATCATGTCACCCCTAACTCTTCGCCTTTCCAGTGAATGCAACTTAAGCTTTGTTAATCTTTCTTCATATGAAAGATTTCTAATTTGGGGAATTAACTTAGTCATCCTACGCTGGACACGTTCAAGTGAATTTATATCCATTCTATAATATGGCGACCAAAACTGAACTGCATAATCTAAATGGGGCCTAACTAGAGCAAGATATAGCTGGAGAACCACACCAGGTGTCTTGTTACTAACGCTGCGATTAATAAATCCAAGTGTCCGATTTGCCTTATTACGAACATTTATGCATTGATCCTTTTGTTTTAAATTCTTACTAATCATAACTCCCAGATCCCTTTCGCAATCCGACTTCGCAATCACAACACCATCTAGCTCGTATCTTGTAACTCTATCATCATTACCTAACCTCAGAACTTTACATTTATCAGCATTAAACTGCATCTGCCAATCCTTTGACCATTTCAAAACCCTATCTAGATCAACTTGAAGTGATAGTGAGTCCTCCTCCGAATTAATTTCCCTACCGATTTTCGTATCATCGGCAAATTTGCAAATGTTGCTACTCAAACCTGAATCTAAATCATTTATATATATTATAAACAACAGAGGTCCCAGGACAGAGCCTTGAGGCACTCCACTTACAACATTTTCCCACTCTGACTTGATTCCATTTATACTAACTCTCTGTTTCCTTTGGTATAGCCATGCCCTAATCCAGCTTAATATAGCACCCCAATACCATGAGACTCTATTTTTTTAATCAGTCTTTCATGTGGCACTGTATCAAAAGCTTTGCTAAAGTCAAGGTATACAACATCGCAATCCTTACCACTATCAACTGCCTCAACAATGCTAGAATAAAAAGATAACAAATTTTTTAATAGAGTTAGTTAGGAGCAAGGGAGGAATCCCGATCATATGTGGCATTCTTCCAAGAAAGGGAGTGGGAAATGAATGGATATCGAGGGCACTTGGTGTCAATTGCCGGCTGGAAAGATATTGCAAATCAAATGCAATATCTTTCATAGACAACTGGGAACACTTCTATGGAAGAAATGAAATGTATGCTCGTGATGGGGTGCATCTATCGAGAGCTGGGGTTGTTGCTGTTGCGAACTCGCTAGAAGAAGTGGTTAGAGGTGTTTGTTTGGGTTTAAACTGTTAGTAGATAGAGGTATGGGAATTGATTTGGAGGAAGGAGGTAATAAAAGTATGTGTTTGTGGGAGAAAGGAATTGGCAAAACGATCAGGGAAAGAGAAGGTCCGCAAAATAACAATTCACTTAGGGTATATTGCACTAACAGTAGAAGTCTAAGAAATAAAATTAACGAATTAAATGCTCTTGTCTGCACAGAAAAAATAGATATTATTGCACTTACCGAAACGTGGATGAATGTAGAAAATAGAGAACTATTAGCTGAATATCAAATATATGGATTTAAACTATTTCACACAGATAGATATATTAGACGAGGAGGTGGAGTAGCCATATATGTTAGGGACAATTTGAAATGTAGTCTCAAAGAGGGAATCAAAACAGAGCCACACACAGAAACTATTTGGATTGAATTAAACGAAAAAGCTAATAATATTATAATAGGAGTAATATATAGGCCACCAAATTTAGACAGAATGGAAGCAAAGCATCTATGGGATGAAATATCTAGAGCATCTAGATCTAACAGTATTTATGTCATGGGTGACTTTAATTTTAGCGGAATAAACTGGTTGAACAAAACAGGGAATAGTGAAGCAGAAGATTTTCTAGAATTAATTGACGATTGCTTTCTTACGCAACACATTAAGGAACCAACACGGGAAAATAATATTTTAGATTTAGTGTTAACTAACAGGGAAACGCAAATTAATGACATCGAAATAGGGAGTGAGCTAGGGAGCAGTGATCACAAAGAAATCAGATTTAGCATAGAATGGAATAGACCAGTAGGAGAAAATTCTGTTAAAGTGCCAGATTTTCGAAAAGCTGATTTTAATAGCCTAAGAAATTTTTTGGGTCAAATTGATTGGAAAGGCTTGGGTATGGGGTGTGGGCCGGTCTTGGAGCGAGACATGAACCCAGCGATAGGTGACTTAAATGGGGATTTCGATGTGGATTCAATATATAACTTATTTAAGAATATTCTAAACAAAGCACAGGAACGTAGTATACCATACAAATTGAATAGATCGTATACTAATGACCCAAAGTGGATAACAAAGAATTTGAAGAACCTTATAGGTAAAAAGAGAGCTTGGTACAAAAGGATTAAAAATGGGGAGGTCACTTTAGAACAGGAATTCGTACAACTGGTTAGAAATGTTAAAAAAGAGATAAGGAAAGCAAAAAGAAACTATGAAGTTCGCATAGCAGGGCAAGCAAAGACAAATCCTAAAGGGTTTTTTCAGTTATATCGTACTAAGACTAGGGAAAGGATAGGTCCATTAAAAACTGAGACAGGTCAAATAACAGATAGTGATGAAGAGATGAGTAAGAACATAAGAACATAAGAACATAAGAACAAAGGTAACTGCAGAAGGCCTATTGGCCCATACGAGGCAGCTCCTATTCTATAACCACCCAATCCCACTCATATACTTGTCCAACCCGTGCTTGAAACAATCGAGGGACCCCACCTCCACAATGTTACGCGGCAATTGGTTCCACAAATCAACAACCCTGTTACTGAACCAGTATTTACCCAAGTCTTTCCTAAATCTAAACTTATCCAATTTATATCCATTGTTTCGTGTTCTGTCCTGTGTTGATACTTTTAATACCCTATTAATATCCCCCCGGTTATGTCCATTCATCCACTTGTAAACCTCTATCATGTCACCCCTAACTCTTCGCCTTTCCAGTGAATGCAACTTAAGCTTTGTTAATCTTTCTTCATATGAAAGATTTCTAATTTGGGGAATTAACTTAGTCATCCTACGCTGGACACGTTCAAGTGAATTTATATCCATTCTATAATATGGCGACCAAAACTGAACTGCATAATCTAAATGGGGCCTAACTAGAGCAAGATATAGCTTGAGAACCACACCAGGTGTCTTGTTACTAACGCTGCGATTAATAAATCCAAGTGTCCGATTTGCCTTATTACGAACATTTATGCATTGATCCTTTTGTTTTAAATTCTTACTAATCATAACTCCCAGATCCCTTTCGCAATCCGACTTCGCAATCACAACACCATCTAGCTCGTATCTTGTAACTCTATCATCATTACCTAACCTCAGAACTTTACATTTATCAGCATTAAACTGCATCTGCCAATCCTTTGACCATTTCAAAACCCTATCTAGATCAACTTGAAGTGATAGTGAGTCCTCCTCCGAATTAATTTCCCTACCGATTTTCGTATCATCGGCAAATTTGCAAATGTTGCTACTCAAACCTGAATCTAAATCATTTATATATATTATAAACAACAGAGGTCCCAGGACAGAGCCTTGAGGCACTCCACTTACAACATTTTCCCACTCTGACTTGATTCCATTTATACTAACTCTGTTTCCTTTGGTATAGCCATGCCCTAATCCAGCTTAATATAGCACCCCCAATACCATGAGACTCTATTTTTTTAATCAGTCTTTCATGTGGCACTGTATCAAAGGCTTTGCTAAAGTCAAGGTATACAACATCGCAATCCTTACCACTATCAACTGCCTCAACAATGCTAGAATAAAAAGATAACAAATTTGTTAAACATGAACGGCCATTTATAAAACCATGTTGCGACTCAATTATTAATTTATGTTTTTCAAGATGAAGACGAATTTTATTTGCTATTATAGATTCGAGTAACTTTCCCACAATAGACGTTAGGCTAATTGGTCGATAGTTAGACGCAAGTGATCTATCTCCTTTCTTAAAAACTGGTATCACATTAGCAACTTTCCAAAACTCTGGCACTCTGCCTGACTCTATTGATTTATTAAATATGGTTGACAGTGGGTCACAAAGCTCCTCTTTGCATTCTTTAAGCACCCTAGCAAACACTTCATCCGGCCCTGGGGATTTGTTTGGTTTGAGTTTTACTATTTGTTTAAGAACATCCTCCCTGTTCTCCCTGGTAACTGCTAAACTAGTCAACCTGTCCTCATCCCCACCCACATAGACTTGTTCGGCTGAAGGAATATTAAGTTCTTCTTTAGTAAATACAGATATAAAATATTTGTTAAAAATACTACTCATCTCCTTGACATTGTCCGTTATTTGACCTGTCTCAGATTTTAATGGACCTATCCTTTCCCTAGTCTTAGTTCGACACAACTGAGAAAACCCTTTTTGGATTTGACTTTGCTTGCTCTGCTATGCGAACTTCATAGTTTCTTTTTGCTTTCCTAATCTCTTTTTTTAACATTTCTAACCAGTTGTATGAATTCCTGTTCTAAACTGACTTCCCCATTCTTAATCCTTTTGTACCAAGCTCTCTTTTTACCTATAAGGTTCTTTAAATTATTTGTTATCCACTTTGGGTCATTAGTATTCGACCTATTCAATTTGTATGGTATACTACGTTCCTGTGCTTTGTTTAGAATATTCTTAAATAAGTTATATATTAAATCCACATCGAAATCCCCCTTTACGTCACCTATCGCTTGGTTCATGTCTCGCTCCAAGACCGGCCCACACCCCATACCCAAGACTTTCCAATCTATTTGACCCAAAAAAATTCTTAGGCTATTAAAATCAGCTTTTCGAAAATCTGGCACTTTAACAGAATTTTCTCCTACAGGTCTATTCCATTCTATACTAAATCTGATTACTTTGTGATCACTGTTCCGTAGCTCACTCCCTATTTCGATGTCAATAATTTGTGTTTCCCTGTTAATTAACACTAAATCTAAAATATTATTTTCCTGCGTTGGTTCCTTAATGTGTTGCGTAAGAAAGCAATCGTCAATTAATTCTAGAAAATCTGCTTCACTATTCCCTGTTTTGTTCACCCAGTTTATTCCACTAAAATTAAAGTCACCCATGACATAAATTCTGTTAGGTCTAGGTGCTCTAGATATTTCATCCCATAGATGCTTTGCTTCCATTCTGTCTAAATTTGGTGGCCTATATATAACTCCTATTATAATATTATTTGCTTTTTCGTTTAATTCTATCCAAATAGTTTCTGTGTGTGGCTCAGTTTTGATTCCCTCTTTGAGACTACATTTCAAATTGTCCCTAACATATATGGCTACTCCCCCTCCTCGTCTAATATATCTATCTGTGTGAAATAGTTTAAATCCATTTATTTGATATTCAGCTAATAGTTCTCTATTTTCTACATTCATCCACGTTTCGGTAAGTGCAATAATATCTATTTTTTTCTGTGCAGACAAGAGCATTTAATTCATTAATTTTATTTCTTAGACTTCTACTGTTAGTGTAATATACCCTAAGTGAATTGTTATTTTGAGGCCCTTTTCTTTCCCTGATCATTTTGCCAATTCTTTTCTCCCACGAACACATACTTTTATTCCTCCTTCCTCCAAATCAATTCCCATACCACTATCTACTAACAGTTTAAACCCAAACAAACACCGCTAACCACTGGTTCCAACGAGTTCGCAACAGCAACAACCCCAGCCCTCGATAGATGCACCCCATCACGAGCATACATTTCATTTCTTCAATAGAAGTGTTCCCAGTTGTCTATGAAAGATATTGCATTTGATTTGCAATATCTTTCCAGCCGGCAATTGACACCAAGTGCCTTCGACATCCATTCATTTCCCACTCCCTTTCTTGGAAGAATGCCACGTTAGGAGCAAGGGATTTCTCCCTTGCTCCTAACTAATTCAATGGCTGTCCTGAATCTCTGTATTATTTCCTCACTCCTAACTCGCCCAACATCATTACCCCCAGCACTAATACAAATAATGGGTTTGTTCATTTCCCGTCATAATATCATTCATGTTTCCAACAATATCACCAATTCCAGCTCCCGGATAGCAAACCCTTAATCTGTTCCCCCTATCTCTGGCACAAAACGTTCTGTCTAAATACCTCACCTGGGAATCTCCCACAACCAAAATTCGCTTCGGTACCTCCTTAACTTTCTGAGCAGCCTGCGCTTCGCCGCTCCTCGCTGATTTCCGTTCCGAGTGAATTGCAGGCGCACCACAGCACTCGTCCTCCAACACGGAAAATGAATTTGCTGTCCTTAGGGCGTCTGTAGACGGCCTTGTCAAGGTCTTCTTAAGACCCCTGTCCTTCACCCTTAAGACTCCAGTCAAGAATGTAGTACTCGGTGTATGCAGTTCTAATCGACCCCAAGACGCTACAGCTTCGACACAGAGCAGGCAGCAGACTACGACCTCATCCAGCTACAACACTCTCCGCGACTCCGGCCTCACTCAGCTCTCTGCTCTGCTCCAGGCTTCGTCTCAACGTCTACGATACTGCTGTATCCAGGACTATTAAATAAATATGAAACTCACTAAACACTATGTATCTAATCAACCCAACAACGTAACATAAACGTACGTTACATTGGTGACCCCGGAGAGTTTTGACGATACCCAGCCACGATGGAGTACAACATGGATTCTCATTGGACCTTCAATCCTGCTGTTGCTTGCTGTGGACCACCTCTTGCCACCTGTCACGGAACGCTGCCAACACCCTCGCCACAGCTATGATTTTCACCGCGATCGTCTCTGCATTTTCATCAACTACAGCTTGCTGCACAGCGAGTGTTACTCACTCATCTGACAGTTTCATCAGCAACTACATCATGTGGGATCTACAGCCAGTCCTGCCGACTCTCCGTCGCTGCCAGAGCACTGTTCTGTAGGGACTCCCACTACAGCTGGTCTGTCTTCAGATTCATCTACACGTTCACTGCATTTTGATACTCTGCCGACTCAAGCACTTTGCGCAGTACAGGACTTACAGCTTGCGTTTCCGACTCTTCGTCGCCTCCAGGACAACTCAGCTCTAGCAGTGATTCCCTTGTTGTCCTAACTACGTGCCTACATTACCTCCTATTGTCCTGGTGCCCGAGCCCACCCGCCTCGGATCTAAATGCTCCACCAGCGACCCAAGGACGCAACAATTATGCACATTCTTCTCTCCTGCAATACCGAGCTTGTCCACACACTGCCTGCATCTTTTGGTACTGGCCTACATGTTCCACAGCGACCCAGGGAACAGTAGCCTCGTAATTTTTGTTGTACTGCTTTTCTTCCATTCCCTGGCAGGGGGAGTCCTGTAGCGAGTAAACTTATACTCACTGCATTATCTCATCATCTTAATGGCATAACTAATTACACAAGCTATAATCCTATCCCTATTTACAGGTAACGGTTTTTCCACCCTCCTATCTTACTGTGAGGTGTAGTCACCGTATATAAACCAGTGAGAATAGCAAATAAGACACACACTTGACGGGAGACATCTCCCGTCACGCAGGGTGCAGTCGCACCTCCACAGATCTCCAGTATCATCTATTGATACTGGTGATGGCTCTAAGGGGCCACCTCTTACGAGCTACTCATGCCCATGCCACCTTTTGGGTGGCTTCATCTTCATCTTAACACATTTACAAGGGAAACATCTCCCGTCATGCAGGGTGCATTCGCACCTCCACTGATCTCCAGTATCAGCTCTTGATACTGGTAATGGCTCAAAAGGGTGTTACGGACCAGAGTCCAGCATCGTAACACGGAGCAGTGACGACAACGCCATCTGCCAGTCTGCTCCCAAAACTCCCTCCAAATGGACAGCGCCATCTAGTGAGGACAGGATATACCGGCCACAGGTGCTTGATTCCCGTCTTGATCAGCTCATAACATAGCCGCTGCTGACCTCTGGTGAGGTGGCGCTTAGATGGCGCTTAGACAGCAACGCCATCCTTAGACAGCCACTACTAACTTGGGGCCGGATGCCCTAACTCTAATAACATCAGAGAAGAACCCAGTTGTGACCCAATAGGGCCGTAACAAAGGGGCCACCACATACAGGATATTCATGCCCGTGCCACCTTTTGGGTGGCTTCATCTTCATCTTAACACATTCACAAGGGCAACATCTCTCATCATGCAGGGTGCAGTCGCACCTCCACAGATCCCCAGTACCATCTATTGATACTGGTGATGGCTCAAAAGGGGCCACCACTTACAGGCTATTCATGCCCGTGTCACCTTTTGGGTGACTTAATCTTCATCAATCAATCAATCAAAAAAGACACATGGAGGCTAACCATAGCCCGTGCTTTTTGCCCCACTCCTGTGCCAGGTAAGTTACGGGCTCACCGCAAATGAAACTTGTTCCGAGTAGCTGAATCTATAACATAACAACAACAAATGATAGCAGCACACACAGACAGCCCCGCTCCAGTGCCAGGTAAGCTCACCATATCCCGTGATACTTGTAACTTATTGTTCCAAGTAGCGAATCTTAAATAACAACAGCAAAAAAAAAAAAACTTCATGGCACATTCACAGACATGAAAATGGTACACCGCAAGGAGGTATTCTCAGCCCTCTTCTCTTCAACTGTTTAATGGAAAGAATAATGAGGTTGAAACTTTCACATCACTGAAGGCTGCTAAACTACGCAGACGACTTTGTCATCATCATAAAAGGAAGGGATGCGACACGCCTTGCACCCAAATGCTTAGACTGCATCAGTAAAGAGGCAAATCAGATTGGGATCAAACTCAACCCCTGAAAAGCCATGCCCATAAAAAAAGCGAAGCCCAACATTAAACTCAGTACAGAGTCAACCAATTGAATGGGTCGACACCTATCAGTATCTAGGATTCATCCTGGACACACACATGAATTTTAATGCTGAGGTCACTTACTTGAGAAAGCGAACTGCGGCCCGGACGGCAATCCTCAGGTCGCTAACCTCCCTCTCTGGAGGAGCCAATCTGCAAGTCCTTCGCACATACTATGTACAGGCAGTCAGATCAGTGATCGATTATGCCGCACCTGCACTCACAAATCTATCACACCAAAAGCAGTGGAAAAAGCTTGAAGTTGCCAAAAACAATGCTATGAGAGCCGCACTGGGAGCCCCCATGTGGACCAGGCTTGAAACTCTTAGACTGGAGACGGGTTTGCCCTCTCTACAAGAAAGAATATCACAAAGGACAGCTACAATTGTCAGTAAGATAATTATTTCTTCTGATCCAATCCCAATACGGCAGGCCTTGGTGGTTCGACTAGGCCAAAACAATGGAAACTCTTGGGTTGCAAGAGCAGGAAAAGTCCTAAACAGACTACATTTAAAAAACCTGATTCTTGATAGAGAGGGTGATCATCCACACCCAATTTACACTCCTTCCGCGCCGTGGGAAGAAGGAAGGAAGAGCCTACTTTCAAAATAGTAATAGAAAGGCTGCCTATGATCTGACAATCCTAAGGCGCATAATAGAAGAGCAAATGTATAGCATAGCAGTAGCAGGAGCCACCCACATCTTCACAGACGGATCGGTGGACACAGAATATGAGAGTGCTGGCGCTGCTCTTTGCACGGCCAGCGTACAGGCATATTGGAGACTGGGAGGACTAGTATCATCAACCCAAACTGAGCTGTTTGCCATACAACAGGCATTCGCATATGTGATTGCACAAAACACTCAAAATGCAATCATACACACAGACTCAACAGCTACACTTCAAATACTAGGACAAAAACAGTGGAAAGATAATGTGGAAATAATTACCACCATTTTGTATCTTGGAGCAGTCGCTAAAGGCAAAGGACTAAACATAATTTTAAACTGGATCCCATCCCATATTGGAATCCCTTTAAATGAAAAAGCTGATGAAATTGCTAAATTGGCAACTCGTCATCCAGTGATACATAAAACAATTCAACCCAGCCTAGAGAACATAAAAAAACGTCATCACCAAAAAACTCTCACATCTCAACAAAGCCTACTTACACCAGAGAATAACTGAAGGTTCGCCATCTGCAACATGGTATCTTCAGGCAACCAAATTAGAAAGGTTAAATATCCCAAAAGGAATCCACAGGGAAATAGCAGTTAGGTTATATAGACTACGTCTAGGTTACAGATGCAACTGGGAGATTGGTGAACCCCGAAGAGAGAGTGCATCTTCTGCCAAACTGTCACAGAAAAGCCATTACTTCACTATCTTCTGGAATGTGAAGCAACCAATGACCTTAGAAGAGCTTTAAGAGTTCCTGAATCATGCAGTGGCCACCCTGAAGCCATCAACACAGCCACTCTCCAAACAAAGGTGTCTGCTGGGCACCTTTGGTCAACAAAGGTGTCCAGCAGCTGGACACCCTCATAAAGACTGTGAAGCAGTATCCTCCCCTGCGATAACAGCTTGGTGCAACCTTAGAATACTGAGAAAAAAAATGTACCACTTACGGGCTATTCATGCCCGTGCCACCTCTTGGGTGGCTTAATCTTCATCAATCAATCAATCACCACTTGGTCATCACGATGGGAGACATCGCCCGTCACGCAGGGTGCAGTTGCACCTCTACAGATCTCCAGTATCATCATATGGCACTTACTGGCTATTCATGCCCGTGCCACCTTTTGGGTGGCTTAATCTTCATCAATCAATCAGCAAATAAGAAGAGACTGGAGACATCTCCCGTCCACGAGGCTAACCATAGCCCGTGCTTCTTGCCCCGCTCCTGTGCCAGGTAAGTTACGGGCTCACCATAGCCCGTGCTACTTGGAACTTGATCTGAGTAGCTGAATCTATAACAACAACAACAACAGCAAATAAGAGAGAGACCATAGCGTGCAGGTTAGCACGAGGCTAACCATAGCCCGTGCTTCCTGCCCCGTTCCTGTGCCAGGTAAGTTACGGGCTCACCATAGCCCGTGCTACTTGGAACTTGTTCCGAGTAGCTGAATCTATAACAACAACAGCAAATAAGATTTGAGAATAGCAAACCAGTACAATCTCCAGTCAAGAATGAATGTAGTACTCGGTGTAGGCAGTTCTAATCGACCCAAGACACAGAGCAGGCAGCAGGCTACGACTTCATCCAGCTACAACGCTCTCCCACATAGAGCTCCACGACTCCGGCCTCACTCAGCTCTCTGCTCTGTTCGTCTCAACATCTACGACACTGCTGTATCCAGGACTACTAAATAAATATGAAACTCACTAAACACTGTATCTAATCAACCCAACCAAATGAATTTTTCATGGATATGATACCAACATCAAATCATATATCAGACGTCACCCTATCCCCACTGGATTTTGAAGAAGCCATAAACAGTATGCTTATGCACTCTTGGAACTTCACATTCATAAAGAACTGTAAAAAACCACTATCACAGGCCCTCCACATTCTGTGGAGACAAAGCCTAGATACTGGCGTTATTCCTGATATACTAAAAACAGCAGAGATAGCACCACTTCATAAAGGAGGAAATAAGGCAGAGGCAAAAAAAAATTGCAAATATACCAGGATATATATATATATATATATATCCTGGAAGTATGGGTTCGAGTCACTTCTGGGGTGTGAGTTTTCAGTTACATATATATATATATATATATATATATATATATATATATATATATATATATATATATATATATATATATATATATATATATATATATATATATATATATATATTTTTTTTTTAATTAAAGAGTACCACCTCTAGCTGGAAGAAGGGGGACCCATAGCCTCGGAGGAAACCACGCATAACGCATTAGAGGGAATGTTTAGATCCCCTCCAATACAGTTTCTGTGTGCTTTTCTCCTACCACCCCCTTCCTTGAATATTTTTTGTGGTTTATTATGCATTTGATGGTTACAAGATATACATGGGTTGATACAAAAATAATAATGCAAAAAGGTGCTTAAAGGTTATGGATCTCTTGAAGAACACAACAATGGGAAACATTGATGAATGTCACAGACGGGTTCGATCATTGTTGCAAGTCAAACACTTCTTCGAATTCCTCTGAAGTTGGACTAGTGCCCAAGACGCAACAGGCATTTCCCCTCTGAATCGCAACACTGAGGCGCTGGAACAAGAAACTTTTTGCTCTCTGGTCTTTTGTAGCGCTGATCAATTTGTCCCCCAACTCCTTCAGGAACTTCAATGCACATTTTCCCCACGAACCGAGGGTCTCCGAGCCGATCGGAACAAAGCTGTAGCAGTGTGCTAGTCCTCTGTATTTAATAATTTTCTGCGATTCCCTGAAAGAAGCAGCACCACCGCTTTCACGTGTGCTGTAGTGGAGGTAGGTACTGGCCAGTGTGGCAGCGCACGTGTAGTCCCATACCACTTGCTTACCATCCTTCCAAGGTAGCAAGGTGACCCCATCAGGGCGCTTCTGAGGGTCGTTAGGTCTGGATAAGTGTGGTTCTCTTTGTGCCGGGC